>NW_026882677.1:0-41745 GCF_032173495.1 Musca vetustissima
AAGAGTTAAATTCTTTAACTTTAGGTTGATTTGTTAGGTACGAAATACGTTATAAAATACAACAAAAATTTTGGAATTTGCTTTTATATTTTTATTTTTACGACGTAAAAAGTGTCCAATGTACAAGCATGTACTCATTTCTGCTCGTCACTGTATATACTTTGTAGTTTAAATTTATATATTGTTATTATAATATATATATATATATATATATATTTTTTTTTTTTTGTTTTTTTGAAACAGTTAAGATATAGTTATAGCTTGCGTAAATTGTATGGAGCAATTCCAAGTTAACGAGGTGTATGAAGGTGTATTTTCTTAAAATCGGTTCAGATTTTAATATAGCTCTCATTTATATGTTTGCCCGAGTTCGTACAAATTGTGCATATTGATCTATAATTTTTGACAATTTAAAAATAAATGCAGAATGTTTAGTAGGATATTGTGAATTTAGTTGTCCTTGAGTATAACTCCTCCATTTCCGAAACTATTACCTAATAAAACACTAACGACAGTTGCCAATTATTGACACTCACTTCTTCGATTTTTTCTTCTTATTTAGTAATTTTGTAGAACCTGTGGCCCCGGCTCTTTACATCAATCGTTATATACATATTGTGTGGTTATAAAGTCCATCGACCCCACCTACAATGTTGCATTAATGACTGAATGAATCACTTCGTAATTAATGAATTTTATGCCAGGTTCAGGGATCCTCCGTTCGGTTTTTTTTTTGTCTGGCAAAGGGTGAATAGAACATTCGTATAGTCACTTATTCAAGTGAACATACATTTGTACGTACATTCAGTGGTGTACATTGAATGGAAGCATGAATGAATGAATGCACGCCGACGCAAATGTCGATTTGCGTGTTTGCACATTGTCTACAATTCAACGCCAACAAATGTCTGGCACAAGTCAGTGTTTGGGTTCAACAACTTCAACTAAATCAGACATTGTCGGCTGGAGTTCAACTTTATGCCACCACGAACACTGAGTACACAGTGAAACGAGGATAGTTTGAATATTTTCATTGATATATCTCGATGATTAAAAATTAAGTTAAAATTTTAACTTTAAATGTTGTCTTAGTCTTGAGTATTACATTATATTTTGATAAGGTTATAATCAATGCAAATATAGGCTCCTTTTACGTTTACGAATTGTTTCTCCAATGAAAATATATATATAGTTTCCCACATTTTCATCATTGCATTATTAAATTGACCTCGCTTGAATTGGAACAGTGATTTGCTATTCTTAGCTACGCCAACTACTACAACTGCTCTCCGCAGAACAATGTTGGCGTTTCCATTTACTTTTCTTGCGGCAGTAGTTAAAAGTGAGCATATTAATTATGCTTCCATCTCATTTTATTTTCATTCAGAGAAAACCAACAAAATTGAACAAATTCCTCCCGTCTTTGGCTCGGTCCGGTCCATGTGTATGTAGGTGTGTGCGCTTAGTTTGGAGTATTTATAATAATAAGTTTTACGCGAACAATTTTTTTGTACACAGACCCCTCATTTTGCAAAACAATCATTGAACAGTTTCCCATTTCTTTTCGATGGGCACCCACATGTTTAGGTTTTTGTGGTTTCTTTTGTTGTTGTTGTTGTTTTGTTTAAAAATCAAATAACATGTGGGATTATTTCCATTATAGCTTTATCATATTCAAAAATATTATAAAGTGATTTTAAAGCTACTTTAATTGTGTCAACATTAAATTTATGAGAAAACGAAATAATTTTGCCAATGTTTTAATTAGATGGGATTATTATTATGGGCCGTTTCAAATACAAAGTCATCAAACATGGATATGTGCTATATAGCAGATATCATAAATACGAAGGCAGGCATATTTTTATAAAGAACAAAGCAGAACATTCTATATTGGGAATCCTTTAATAACCACTGTGCAGTAAGATTGCTGAAGGTGTGAAAGCTCTTATTCAGACTCTAGAAAGACAAATCCGCTATAGGTCGAGTTTTTGAGTTTACAAATTTATGAAGAATAGTCTTTATATGTTTGATAGCGTTTTTCGGATGAGAATGAGAAATATTGTTGTAAATCATATAGCTTAAACAATTTTATATATTTTTAATGGCGGAATGAAGACAAAATAAAACCAATGAGCGGAGCAGTATAGTCGGACGGGGCCGACTATAAGATACCCTGCACAACTTCGACGAAAATCTAACTTTCTATTGTTCTGTATTCAGAGCTTGGGCAATAATTCGCGATATTTGCACCCTCTAGATTCCAGATTCTCTTTACCGTGTGTTATGTTGTGATGTTGAGTTTTCAATTGTGGCCTGTAGATCGACTTGAAAAAAAACACAAAAAATTAAGTTTTCAGTCCACTTCATTCCAATATTATTATCTGATCATCACGGAAAATTATAGGCATTGTCCTTGACCATAACTAGAACCTCATGGAACAATTCAAAGCCATCAGCGATATATTTTCGCCCTCTAATGGGGTATTGGGTTACTAAATAATATATGAATATGTAAGCACACGTAAATATTTAAGTGTAACTCCCGCATCCAAGCACATACGACAATATAATTGCCATCAATTTAAAGGTCAACAACTCCTTTTGGATATACTATCAACTTCTCGGCTCTATGTCCTTCAGGAGTAAATATATACGCTATAGAATACAAATTTTGTCATTTTTCACACAAAAGTCAGGGTCCATTTGACCCGCTAAATATTGACCGATCTTTATAAAAATAGGCATGCTTATTCTTTGGCCCAATCCCCTTCTCCGAGATGTATGGACCATAATTGCGGCCTCAGGAGCGACCAGAAAAACCGACAAAAATTAAGTATTTGGTCCATTTCATCCCCTAAATATTAACCGATCTTTACCAAAAACAATAGGGGTCTTCATTGGGCCGAACCCATTCTACATGCAAAATTTCGTGATGATTGGTCCCTAACTGTGGCCTGTATCGTGTTTACAAATTATAATGGACAAACGGACAGACGGACGGACACACATGTCTAGATCGACTCAGCTAGTCGAGATATGACGATCGGTATACTTAAAGGTGGGTCTAGGACCAATATTTCGCGGCGTTAAAAACTTTTGGGACTGCACAAAGCTATAATATCCTGACAACATAGTTGTGTAGGGTATAAAATATGTACACTGAACATGATTTATCAAGCTCTTTTAGCACTCGAAATTCAATTTAGTTTTTTTTAAGTCCACGTGATTGAATATATTGAACATGACAAACTCCCTTAAGACTAATGAGCATATATACACTATGGACCAAACTCGTTCCAGGCAATTTGTATTTGATTTAGAAATATCTACATGTCTGTCTTAAGGGGACCCCCCCATTCTCGGGGTCAAAAATGTTGTTGATATAATTGGAATCTACACTAATTAATGAATGTCCCTACAAAATTTCAAATAAAAATCTCAACAACTCTTAAAGATATAGCCGATTTATTGTGTCAACATCAAGTGACGGCTGAAGGGTTTCTCAAAATTTAAAGGAGTTTTTCTCTAAACATTTTTTTGCGAATGGTGGGCACGATAACTCAAAAACTAATAATCCAATCGTCTTCAAATTTTTACACGTTTCTCTGTGAGTGTATAGCTATCGTATGAACTAGGATAAAGCCAATCGGTGAAGATCTTCCTTATTTTTTAACTTGGGATTTGGTAAAAAATCGGCGATTTTTTAAAAATATTTTTTCAAAGGTCCACCATTTTGTTAATTTTAGAGCGAAGTCAATAATCCTAGTTCATACGAGAGCCAGATGTGTACTCTTTCTAACACCGTTGGAATTTTCGGATTCCGATGTTCCAGTGAGGAGTTATCATGCCCGCCATCAAAAATAAGGACTTTTCTTTAATTACAAAAAACAACAACAAAACAATAACAAAAATTTTTTGTAAATTATTTTTCTTAATTTTTAAATCTTCAAATATATATGTGTAAAGTTACAAACCTTAACAAGCATTGGTTTTGATTTACCAGCCCATTGAAAATCTTGAAAAATTAATATCGTGAATGGGGGGGGGGGGGGGGGGTTCCCTTAATGGGACCTCCCCCATTCTCGATTTAAAATTTTCAAGATTTTCATTTGGCTGGTAAATGAATACCAATGCATGTTAAGGTTTGTAACTTTACACATACATAACTGAAGGCTTAAAAGGGAAGAAAAATAATTTCCAAAATTTGGTTGTTGTTGTAGCAGCCCTATTGCTTTTACACAATGGGCTGAAGTGACAGACGTTGGCCGAGTAAGTCTCGGGTCGTTTCGGATCGTAGACCCCTCTGTCGTGGAAACGTATTTCCAAAATTTGGTTGTTGTTTTTATCCAGGCTATCTTCCAAAGTTCTTGAGATTTTCATTTGAAATTTGGTAGGGATATTCTTCAATTAGTGTAGATTCCAATAAAATCTAAGCACTAAAATAATTTTTTTGAAAATTGGTTAAACATTTATTAATATATGTATAAAAAAGCATAACTTTCACTCCAACCTACAAAGCACAAATTGTACATAAGCCAGCCTTTCAGAACCTTTATTCCAGATTACAGTGTCATCGGTTGGAAAATGAGGCTACCGAAAATGAGACGGTACACTTCTATGAGAAGTATTAGAAACCCTAAACTGACATTTATAATTTTGTTTAGAACATTTGACACCCCATTAGAATATGATAAATTAAATTAGAGCGAATTCAGTTGAAAAACATGCCCAAAATTCCGAATAATGGGTGTGCCATCATATAGGGGCTACTCGAAAATTTGTGGCCAATTTTGATCATTTGTGGTAGGAAGATTTTCTTCTCAATGAAAATCGAAAACATAAAATTACAAATAATTTGGTTGAAGCGCGTGTCCAAGCTCCTCAAAATACCGAAATATAGGATGTAGCGTTGTATGGAATGAACCAATATTGATCATGTTTAGTAGGAAGATTTGAAACCCAATGAGCACCTAAAAAATCAAATTGGAGCCAATTAAATTAAAAAACGTGGCCAAAATTTCATCCAAATCGGAGTAAAATGGCTCTGAAATAAGTTAAAACACGTGCTTAAGCTCCCCAAAATACCGATCCTTGCTTTATATGGGGGCTTTCTTAAAAGATGACCAATATTTATAATATTTGGTAGGAAAATTTACTACCATAGCACAAACCATAACCAATTAGGTAGAAACATGTGTCCAAACCACAAAAATTCCGAATATTGGGGGGTACCATTATATGTGGGCTACCCTAAAAAGTGAACCAATATTGATCATTTTCGTTAGGAAGATTTGATAACCAATCGTAGGAAATTAAAGCCAATTCAGTTGAAAATGTGTAAAAAAATCTCCATAATAACGAATATGTGGGGGTGTATGGGGGCTATACCAAAACGTGAACCGATATACCCCATTAGCAATACCAACCATCCTAGGATTAGCAATGCACTAGCAATGCCAGTGCAAAATTTCAAACCTCTATCTCAAATATTGTGATCGGAATCACAGACAGACGGACTCGAATAAATCGACATAGATTTTTATTCTTATCAATATTTCGATGTGGTGATACATTTAATGTACAATCCACCATCGTGGAGGGTATACAAATTATTCGTTTGGAAAATAAGATTTGCTGTCTAATGAGAAACACAAATTACACCCAACTCGTTTGTAATCCCCAAAATGCTGGATGTACCAAATTTCAGAGTCCGAGCCTTTTACATCTTCTCAGTGTAAAAATTACTTCATATAAGAAAAACGCGAATATGAAAAACACTGATATAAGAAATCTTTGTCAAACACCAAAGCCGACAAAGGTATTTGAAAACGTTTCATATAAGAAAATATTTAAAATTGTTGGCCACACTGAATATGTTTAAATATTGTTAGTCACACTATGAACTGATTTTAATTTTGTTATTTTTGTTTATTTAAATTTTTAGTTTTTAAGATACTGAATTTGTTCTTGCCAAACCGTGATTTAATTTCTTAACTTTGTATTTTTATATACTGAATTGTTTTGTCATTAAAACATGCTTTTCATATGTACTCTTATTAGAAACAACTTTCTTATATCTGACAATTCCACAAGCCTGTAGGAAATTTCCTTGACAATTGTTCCCCTAGAGTAATAATGACAAAATTTACAAACAAAAATACATTATGGGTGCAACATCCATTATTGATATATCCACAACCGTGGCTTCAAATGTAGTAGCAAGGTACAATATACAAATGATCGATTTATATACAAATGATCGCAATATAGACAAACGTATATGGAAAATTTTGAGGTATACCTCAATACACCCACCAAATTAGGGATAAATCAACGTAATATTGGCGACGAACTGACTCTTTGCAAATTAATTGCCTTAATTATGTTCTAAGAATAGCCACACGAATTCTAAGGGAATAAATTTATATTTGATATTAAGTAGATTCATTGCATAACGATATCACCCAACAAAATAATGCATAGCAAAAGATCGTACTATTTGAATTTTCGTACACAATAGGACAAACAATTGATCGAATATCCAGTGATAATCATATATATGCATTAAATCATCAGTGGTAGCCGATTTTTATTGCCACTTTTAATTACAATTCATGTAGATATTTTCACCTCCAAAAATTCAACACAGAAAGTGCAAGTTGGTTTAAAGGCTTGAAGTGAACTTCCTTCTGTCAAAATATTTTGATATATTCTTTCTTTTAGTATTTCAATAAAGAAAAAAAAACTTCAATAAAAATGTGACATTTTGGCCATTTCCTTATTACGTGTTTATCGGTTTTCAATGGAAATGGGCTTTTGTGTCGTTGTTGTTGTTGCTTCGGCTTACAGCGATTTCTATCTCTCGCTTTCGTTGACCATTTTTCCAGTTCAATGTCGAGCATTAGGGCAATCAGTGCCAACGTACAGAGGCATATCTACCTGGCAGTCGTCGTATTATTGACACGTCCACCCATTAATGTGCCAACGAAAGTTTGTCGGCTCTTTAATGTTTTGATTTGATTAATTGCTTGTTTGTCACTTTGACAAAAGAATTAACGTTCGTTTGGTTCGGTTTATGTAAATCCGTTTCATTCATTGATTTGCTTTCGTTCTTTTGTTGTTCAAGTTTATTCTCTTCGGGCTTTTGTTGCTATTGTCTTTTGGTTATTGTCCCCCGTATCGTTGCAACTAGTAGCAATTATTGTGTGTATGAGTGTGTGTTTGTATTTTGTAACGACATTACTACCTCTTTAGTTTGGATTGGGGAAAAAGTTAATAAGGTTTTGACCACACACTTGCATTTAAACAAAATGGAACAGGAAATTTTGAAATTTCGTGAAAAGACTCTGAATCAAAAATGTTAGTATAGACAATATGCAGATATTTATAAATAAAATAGTTTTCCTTAATAATGGGTAAATTTGGTGCACAGACTAATATGAGCTGGGTTTGAACATGTGCATAGACTAAGAGCGTGCCTCTTTTTTCAGTAATTTATTGGATCATCTAAGTATTTTGAAAATTAGAAAATACTATGTATTAATGTGACGACTTAAGAGATTTTAATATAAATATGAATATATTTATGATATAAACTAAAAATATGAAGCTGGTCAACTACACACACATTTAAGCCAGCCAAAATATCTTAGTTTAGCACACGCTCCATTTATTATTTTTTTGGTTCATTTTACATTTGATATCCGGCTGTTTTTTTCTCTCTCGAACAAACTACATTACAGATTTTCCCTTTAAATAAATACCGAAATAATTTCCATCAATATTTGATGGTGACGGTCTGTTGGTTTTACATTAGCCCTCATAATGGACAGGTGTTGCGATGTTCGATGGCCTGTTGTCTTGCGCTATGCATTTCAAAATCAACTGACCATTGGAAATGCTCAAATTCCAAAACATAAAGCGGAACATATGCACAAAACTGAATGGCCATGGTGCATAACAGGGAAATCATTTCAAAATTAAAATAACAACCACCACTATTATAAATATCCTGAAACTGAACAGAAGAAATATGAAGAGCACGAGCTGTAGCTGGTAGTGACTATTGACACGTGATACGAAATATTGGGGGAAAAAACATCTGCATAAGTGGCTATTTCAATACCGGCGAAGAAATAGTCAAAAGGCAAACTGATTTAGAAATGATAGAAAATGTTCATTTTGAAATTGTATTATTTATTTTAATTCTTTTCTGTCGATAATGGATGAAGGAGACGGAGAAATAAGTTATTTTGTTGATTCTAAGGAAATGACCATCGAGAAAAAAATTAAAGGACAATAATGGCATACTTTTTGACCCGGAAACGATTTGTACAACGGTTATTGTTTAAAAAAAGAAATAATGTAGAAAATACAGCTGAAAATTAATAATTTTTACCATGTGGTATGCATTTAAAATCTTATTGTAAATTAAAAAAAAAAAAAACAAATTATAGGCCCTTTTGTTGGAAAACTGGGCTAGGGGCATCCACGTACCAAAGATTAAGCGGCAGCTTTGTATGGGCGCGATGTAAATATTATGAATCTATATTAAAAACTTTGTTGAACTAAGTTTTTTATTGTGGAAATAGGAAAAGTACAGGCACTTCAGAGTACCAAAAATAAACCGTCCATCTTTATATGGGGGTTTTGTCAAAACATTGTCATACATCGACAATTTTCAGCAAACATATTTTTATTAGTCCTAGACCCACCTTTAAGTATACCGATCGTCATATGCCGACTGGCTGAGTCGATCAGGACATGTGTTCCGTCCGTCTGTCCATTATCATTTTTAAACACGATAAGGCCATACCGATCGGAAAAACTATATTTGGAAAATATGCCAGGGTAAGAAAGTGGGGCCGTTGATCTATAATCGGTCAACGGCAAGTATCGCGAAATATTGCCCAGGCTCAGGATATAGAACCGCAGAAAGTTAGAGTTCCGACTATACTGTTTCGCTCACTGTTTGGAAAATCTTCTACAGCCATAAAATTTCGCAAAGGTTAAAATGTTAACTTGTATATGTGTGTAAGATTATAGATCTTTTTATAGATCGGAATGCCAAATTACTGCAAATTTAAATATCAAAACCAGTAAGGATAGTAGTATAGTCGGACTGGGCCGACTATATGATACCCTTCACCACTTTGGGTATATTCGAAGGAATATTGACATGAAATTAAAGGACGGAACATTGACATGATCTTTATCTATAAGTAAACCGACTAGCATCAATCCCAACACATGTCATTCTGCAACTTATCCTAATTTAGTAAATAGACTTGCCAGAGATTAATTTATACTAATTTCAGTACGTTGTGTCAATCGGCCTAGTTTTGGGTCTTAATTGCATCATTTACTTAAAACGAAAGTATATATAGGAGGAATATTTAAATCTGAACCGATTTCAATAAAACTTGATACACGAAAGGTTATAGTAACTTCTGTATATTGTACATTGTGTGGCAGACGGCCAAACTTTTAGTCTTTAGTGCACAATTTACATTAAATCGGACGAAAATATTTTAATGGACGAAGTCAAAGTGTTCAAAACAAATTTTCACGAAATTTAACACACATCGTTCCGGTCTCACTTCAGTACGCTATGCAAAATTTCGTGCAAATCGAAGGATATATAGGGTCTTTGGTGCACTATTTACCTGAAATCGGACGAAAATATATATGGGAGCTATATCTAAATCTGAACAGATTTTAACGAAATTTAAACTGAATCGTTCTAGACTCAATTCAGTGCACTATGCCAAATTTCGTGCAAATCGAAGGATATATAGGGACTTTGATGCCTAAAATTATCAATATTCCGAAATATTGCGAATACCGTATTCCCAAAAGACTCAAAATGCCGTAAATGGGAGTAACGTTAAAAGGGGGCTTCACTGAAACGTAGAACGAATTTCAAGCTCAATCTTAAATATTGCGAACCCTATGGTAATCCCAACAGACAGACGGACATACATACATCGACATAGAATTTTATTGTGCAAACGGAATGACAAATTTAAAACTCTACGTTAAGTTGGTGGATATAAAAATACCTAAATTCGACCGGTACCCTTGTACGGGAGCTATGTCAAAGCATACACCTATACTGCATATTGCATGTCCGGAGGATTTCTACAAATAGTTAGCCCGGTTTGTGACCTCTATATGGTGCCAATGCCACAAAATGTACACGACAAGAAAACTGAATTCCAAATTACATTTACTTGGATAAGAATATAGGGAGGCTATATCAAAACATGGACCTATATCGAAACTTTCCTATCCACAGACACTTCAGTTGAAAATTACTGCTAAAATCCTAAAACTGTAGAACACCAAATTACAGTTTGGAAAATGTGTTTAGAGGCATCAAATAACCTAAACCATGTTCTGAATATAGGGGCTATATGAAAACATGCAATTTACAGTTAAAAACTTCAAATTACCAAAAAATTAGATTTATACCTCCTTTTAAGGGACTATACCAAAACTTGGAGCAATACAACCAAATCGGAGAATAGAAAGTACCTCGAATTGATGAATCGATTTCTGAATAGGCTCTCATATGCACTTTTTTATGTTTCGAGTTGCTAGGCTTTGGTAATATTGTATTTTTCCCAACACTATTTTTAATTTAAATCTATCAGTACATTTTCAATTGTGTATATTCAATCGCTCTCTGAAAAAAAATCTCCTCTTGAAATTAAAATCGAAACTGTTGTCACTGCAATCACGGGTAACAGAGTTTTTCAAATTATTATTATTTTTATTTTGTTTATAGGTAACAACAACAACAACAAAGCAAACAGACCGCAGCGGTATAACATCTAAAGGATGTTAAATACCATCCAACTTTTGATTGTTTTCTTCTTCTGCATTGCGGCCTACGACTGATGGCCGTCGTTGTCGACGTCGACACAGTCATAAACAGAGCCCCTCATTAGCCATAACAAGGCCAATATTATCAGGATCGAAATGGTGCATACAAACGCAACCCTAGTTTGTTGTGAGGGAAAACGCGCCGTTTTTATTATTTTACCACCAACATAACTGACGGATGGATAGTCTTATGGCCGACTGACTGACTGGTTGAGTGAAGAGCAGAGTTTTTTCTTCTGTTCTTGTTGACTCTTTGGCTGTTCCAGCTATGGGTAAATATTTATGTTGGTTATCGCACGCGATCATATCTTTGATGAAATCTCTGACGAGCGGGCGGTCGTTTGGTCGGTCGGGCTATGATGATGACTGTTGGTTGTTTAATCGAAATTCATCATCACTGTCCACAACGCTCTATGATGATGTTCTGCTGTAGCCAACTAGCTGACTGGATGGGTTGGTTAGACTGACGATCATCACAAGCGGCAACTCGGAAAGGGAATTTAGATTCTCGAATCGGACATATGGAAGGAAGAAATTTAATTTGTTGCAATTTAATCTAACAACAATAACAACAACTGAGCATTCTGACCGCCAACGCCGCCAGCAGTAAAACGTTCCATGTTCATGACTTGAGTTGTGTTGTGTTGAAGTTTTGTGGCATTTAATTGTTGTTGAATATGATTTCAATATAATTGGATGACTTTGTTGTTTTTCGCTATTCTGGGATGGGAACTATCTCAGGCTTCGTATACATAATAAAGAGGCGGCTTCTTTTTAAACGGAATGTGATTGACCATTTGAGTTATTCATACACAGGCTACTTTTTTTATTTTTTTTTTTCCATAAAATTACTTCTATCTGGCGACTTCAAATTGAATGCTGTACATACAATTTGAGAGTTCTCCCACAATATTAAGACGCCAATGAAATCTAATTGCAATAATTGAAAATTGTTTTCAGTTGGTTGGCTATACGTTCGGCAAAGGTTAATATGTTCATTATATAAATTAAAATAAAATATAATTGTTAATATACATATGAATATACGGTTATCGGTAATACAACATTGTAAGTAGTTAAAAATTGGCTTGGGGAAGACTGTATACTAGTATAAATCAGTACGAAGTATTACAGATTTCTTTGAGAATCCCTTTGAGAATCCCAAAGTAATTGAAGAAAGACCATTACATCCACAAAAAATCACAGTTTGGCTCATTACTACTTTGAAAACGGCAATGAAACGACTGTCAATTCAAAGCTTTCTGGTCATATGATAACCGACTTTTTCGCCTTCTACTGAAGATTACGACTTGGAAAATACGCGGTTTCAACAAGACGATGCGAATATGGCTTCGTGGTCACCAAACGAAATGAATGTTTTGCTGCTGGGTCTATCATGAAAAAATCGGTTTACGTCTTTGTTTGCACGTTAATTTTGAATCGAATCGAATGAGAAACATCTGATCCTTCGAACTCTTTTCATTGTTTGTCTTTTTATACCCTTCACTACACTGTGGTACAGGGTATTATGTCTTTGTGCATATGTTCGTATCAGAGATAGACACATGGTTCTTTTTGAATATATGCATAGAATCACTTTCTGAGTCGATTTATGCATGTCCGTCCGACCGTCTGTAGATGTTAAATTGTAAACAAAGTACAGGTCGCATATATGTTCCTATTTGGATGCAATTTGGCACAAGTAACTTCTTCGTCCCAAGGACGAAACCTATATAATTTGGTGAAAATCGGTTCAGATTTACATATAGCTATCATATATATTTTCATCCGATATAGGCACCAAAGTCCCTATATATCTTTCGATTTGCACGAAATTTGGCATAGCGTACTGAATTATGTACAGAGTGATGTGTGCTAAGTTTCGTGAAAATTGGTTCAGATTTAGATATAACTCCTATATAAATTTTCGTCCGATTTTGTGTAAATGGTGCACCAAAGTCCCCATATATTTTTCAATTTGCACGAAATTTGGCAGGTCGTACTGAATTAAGCCTGGAATGATGTGTGTTACGTTTCGAGAAAATCGGGTCAGATTTAGATATATCCCATATATAATTTGGTCCGATTTATGGAAAATGGGCCACCAAAGTCCCTGTATATCTTTCGATTTGCATGAAATATGGCATAGGATACTGAATTAAATCCAGAATGATATCTTCTAAGTTTCGTGAAAATCGGTTCAGATTTAGATATAGCTCCCATATATAATTTCGTCCGATTTTGTGTAATGGTGCACCAAAGTGCATATATATCATTCGATTTGCACGCAATTTTGTATAACGCACTGAATTGATTCTAGAATTGCATATGTTAAGTTTCGTGAAAATCGGTTCAGATTCAGATATTTGACATGTCGTACTAAATTTAGTCTAGAATGATGTGTGTTAAGTTCCGAAAAATTCGGTTCAGGTTTATATATATATATATATATATATATAAATGGTGCACCAAACTCCTAAAGTTTGTCGGATTGACACGAAATTAATAATTAAATTTAATTATGAAGGTAAAACAGTAAGAGAAATTGCCGAATTGGTAGGAATGAGTAAATCTACTGTCCACGACATTATAAAGAGGTTCCGTGATGAGTTGAGATTGACCTATAAAAGCAGAGAACGTCAAGGGAAGATTTTACATGAGCGAGAAAAGCGTTCGATATTAAATGAAATAAAACAATATCCATTTAAAACCGCAAAAGAACTTAAAATAAATTTAAAAACTCGCAGATGTGTGCCTAAATACTGTTCGCAATACATTACATAAATATGATTATTATGGGAGAGTGGCAAGAAAAAACCCATTTATAAGCCTTAAAAATAAAAACAGTAGAATAAAATATGCCAAGGAGTATTTACTAAAACTAGAAGATTTTTGGAAGCAGGTAATTTGATGATAGATCATCTTAAAATACATTTCTATTGATAGTTTTCATTTTGACGAAAGCAAATTTAAACAAAGATGTATGTGTGGCGTAAGCCAAATGCTGAATTTAATCATAAGAATACAAAAGCCACTGTTAAGCACGGAGGAGGTTCTGATATGGTTTGGTGCTGCATGTCGAGTGCGGGAGTAGGCAATTTGCATTTTATTGATGGTAAAATGGACAAATTTGTCTACCTCAACATTTTAAAACAAAATGTAAAGCAAAGTGCAGACAAATTGGGTGTCGCGAACATCTTTGCCTTTGGTTGATCCATAACTGCATCTTTGTGAAGAATTAGCTAGGAGAGTGTATGAAAAAAATTTTAACTCCTTAGTACAGCTTAAGAAGGCTTTATTGGAATCGTGGAACTCCATAGAGCAGGAGGTATGCCAGAATTTGGTCAAATCAATATCGAAGCGTTTACAGGCCGTTCTGGACAACAAAGGATGTGCAACTAAATATTAATTTCTCAGTTTTTTGCAATTTAACATTGATACTTAGCTTTGTCCGATTTTGCGTTGAACACAATAAATTGAGTTAATTTGTTTTTCGGGCGAAATTTACTGTTATCACTAGGAAAGTTGTTGTTTTTTGTATTGTTCAGAAATATAAGTAATTTAGACAATTTTTTGAAATTTATAGCATTATTATATCTGACAACCACTTGTCCGATTATTCGATGGGGTCACTGTATGTTTGTAATAGGCAAAAGGAAACGAGATAGTCCCATGGTTCCTTTTGAGAATATGCAAAGAATCACTTTCTGAGTCGATTTATGCCCCTCTGTTGATGCTAAACTTTAAGGTCGCATTTATGCTCCGATTTTGATGAAATTTGGCACATGTAACTTACTTGGCCAATGGACGAACCCTATTGAAATTGGAGAAAATCGGTTCAGATTTAGATATAGCTCCCATATAAAGTTTCGTCCAATTTTAAGTAAATGGTGCACCAAACTCCCAACATTTGTCCGATTGAAACAAAATTTTGGACAGCGTACTGAAATGAATGCAGTTTAACGTCGGTGAAGTTTTGTTGAAATCGGCCCAGATTTATATATAGCTCCCATATATATATTTTCGTCCGATTTTATGTAAATGGTGTACCAAACTCCCAATATTTGTCCGATTGAGACAAAATTTTGCACAGCGTACTGAATTAAATGCAGTTTAATGTCTGTGAAGTTTTGTTGAAATCGGTTCTGGATTTCATAGAAATGTTACATCAAAAAATCCAAGCCTGCCTGATTGACATGAATTTTTTCATAGATTTCTGAATGGTATGTGTATTTTTTTTTTTTTTTTTTTTATTTTATTAATAGATGATATTACACTTTATATTAATACTAATATAATTTAAATGTATATTAAATGATAATTAATTGTGTTTTACATCTATAATTGGCATAGCTTTATAGCTGTTGCCTTTGGTATTGTATGGTTTTCTTTATTGGTTAAATATCTATGTAGATCACTAATTTTTTTAGCCCGATTCCATTTCAATGGTTGTCCAAAGAGAAAGATATGAATGAGATGAATTTTAGCTTAATCCAAATTAATCTGATTTAGATGTAGATAATTTTTGTCCAATTTTATGTATATTATACTCTACTGCATTGTTTACTATAATGCTGCTATATATTTAGGCATATTTATATTTGTTGTTGTTTTATTTCCATTTAATTACTTTCTTCATCTCGAAAAAAGGAATGCATATTTATTTGCCTGTGGTAAAAATGAGGTGCACTTGTTTTTTCACTTTCTCTTAGCCTGGAATGTTTATTTTAAAACCAACCTTCGAAACCCAATATTGTGGCATATGCAAATACTGCACAATACACTGCATCCCACAGATGAGTTGTGAATTGGGACTTGATAACAGAATCTGGCATCTATTTGTCAAAATCAAATTCTATATTTTACACTTGCTTAACAATTTTATGAAGAAATTGTCAGAACAAAAGATGAACTTTGTGTGGTAAACCTCAAATGAGCATACACACACGCAAACACGGACGAATGGACAGGTTCACAGGCAAATAACATGGAGAGGTAGAATCATGTTGAATGTTTGCAATAGGTAAATCACCCAACAAATGGACAGACCTATGGACGGACAGACAGCTATTCGATTAGACAACAATCCCGAACATTGTGTGAAATTTATTCAAATTACCTCTCATTAAGGAGTTGCACTTGCTCGCTCTTATCTGAACGCGTCGATCGCATCGCATAGATGTACAACAAACCAAATTTGTAAATAAAGATTGCATGATAGCGTATTTACAAATGTAATCGAAAGGTATGTAGGAGGGTACGTAAGGAGTTTCATTACTTGCATTTGCTAATACAATTTGGTCAATTTGAGTTACTAAAACGAGTTGTTGTTGTTTTTCATGTATTTACAACGAAATTTAATGCATGTAATGATGTTGGCACATGGAAAGCTGAAAAAAACTGAAAAATTTTAACATTAAAAATGTTTTAAATAAAAATGGAATGGAATATCTATATGTTTTCTCATCCGATATTAAGTAAATAGTGCACCAAAGAACCTTGGTTTGTCGAAATTTTAGATAGAGTATAGAGTTGAAAACGGTTCAGATTTAAATATAGTTCCGAATAGGTGGAATGTGTCGATGTGTTTTTCATGGGTTTTTGTCCAGGATTTGGCTCAGAGCGAAAAATTGATCAAAAGTGCATTTTGCCAGGTCTGAAGCCGCATTGATATGGTCCAATAATGTCATTGACCATTGGCTTCAGTCGTTCCTCTAGCTAAATTGTACTAATCAGCTGGTGCATGTTCCTGACAAGCATCTGACCATTAGTTTTGAATAGTTCGGCTGGTAACCCATCGGCTCCTGCTGCTTTATTATTCTTCAGCTAATTAATTTTTCTACTTTTTTCTACGTTTCTCCTCTCCTTTTCTCCATCGCATTACGTGTTGCTACTGTCCGCAGGGTTGCCCTGTACGCTGCGTTTTTCACATCAGTAGCATTACAACACTCCTGATCGTACCATGGGTTTCTTGATGGTGATTTTTGGTACCCAAGTGTTGCTTTTGCTGCAGTTTGTAGAGAGTGGACAATTCTTTGCCATTGTGCTTTTATAATATTATCGGGACAAGAAGTGCTTTCCTCAAGCAGGTGGGTAAGTTGAGCGGAGTAGGCCTCTGCTAGCTGTTTAGTTTGCGATCGATCAAACGTCTAATATACTAGATGAATACCTTCCGTCTATCACAACATGATCAATTTGATTTCACGTTGCTTGATCAGGAGAAATCCAGGTGGCCTGGTGTATATCGAGATGTTTGAATCTGGTGCTGCTAACTACCATGTTTTTGCTGCCTCGAAGTCAATTAACCTCATTCCGTTGTCGGATATTTCTTCATGGAAGCTAAACTTTCCGACGATAGGGCCAAAAATATGTTCCCTTCTGTTTCTAGGCGCTCATAAAATATGCCTTTGGTCTGTTCATCTTTGTCTTCCGTTGGAACATGGGCGCAAATAGGACTGATGTAGAAGAACTTCGCTTTTATACGGATTATAACAATTTGCTCATCTACTGGAGTGAATCTGGAGATGTGGTATTTTATTCTCCTGTTAACCATAAATCCGCAGCCAAATTCATGACAACTATAATACAGTGCGTAAACGTCTGATTTACTTACGCCTGTCCCTTTCCAGCGCATTTCCTGTAAGGCACTAATATCGGCTTTATACTTCTTAGGTACATCCGTCAAAGCGAAAACTGCAACTGTTCTGTGCAACGTGCGCAAATTCCAAGTGCAGATTCGCAGACCGTGGCCCTTTATACGTTTGCGGGGGTCGTCAACATTGGGGGGTTTGGTTTTCTTTTTAGTTGTTTTTTCACAGTACTGTTTTTTTCCGAGTGTGGGCAACTAACCCGACGCCTCAACACATTTTTTATAGTTCTTATGGGTGAACTCGCGGCACATATCAGTTCACTATTCCAACGGGTGTTGAAAATAGTTACCCCTGGTGAAACTGCGGGGAGGTCAGTGTCCACAATTGAGATGAAAGAGGGACTAAGATAAGGCTGGACTTTGCCAAGTTAAAACCAATCCGAAATTATGCACATCTCCGCAATAAAAACTATTAGAGAATTTTTTTTTAACCGACTTGACTGTTACTTTTTTTGTATTCTCATTGGCTGTCAAATCTCACTACCAAAAATATCAATATTGGTCACCGTTTTATTATTGTCCCATCCAACGGTAGCCTCACTATAAGAGAATTTCAATCATTTTTTCACGTATTTTCGGTATGTTCAAGGTCCTATCATAATATGGACTCCTAGGAGCCCCCATTAATTATAGTTATTGAAATATATTACGTTTATTACATCTATTACAGGTATATCGCGTTGACAAAAGAAAACATCAAAATTAGTGTGGGGTATAACAAAAGTAATATGCCATCAATCGGATGACGCAAGGAAGATGTGAACCCGTGGGTACGTCTCTGATAACCTGTAACACTTTAATATACACATAATAATTATATGAAGATAGCTAGAAATACACAAAAAATACGTTTCGGAATAATGCACGAACATCATTTACAATAATTGTCCATCATTGTCAAAGCAAATTCTTTGGAAAATGTCCACCGAAAATTCGACAGTCACCGAAACAATGCTGATATTATAATTATCCTTTGGCGTGACAGTTTGCAATTATTTTGCAGGTGATGTTCCGCCAAATGTCGTCTGCCATTAGATTGGAGATTGTTGATTAGTCAACACTTAATTCATTGTTTCCATTTTTATTTGGGTAAAACAACAACAAAATGTTGTGTGTGGCACGAAAGAAGCTTATAGCAATAAAAAATTAAATAAACTTTTAAACTGAAATTATATTTCAAATGATGAAAAATGTTCTTCTAGGGAAATTTATTTTTTGCAATGCAATGAAGAATGTGTTTTTATATTCCTAACATAAGTAATAATTGGCAATTAATCAATAAGCAAGGGTTATCTTTTCAACATCCCAGTTCTCTTATATTTGATAGAAATATTCCACTATTTAGGTTTTTAAAACAATCAGTTAGGCAGAAATATTGATCCTAAACATATACTCGTACTAATCATCTTTGAGTAATAACCTCATCGATTTTTCTTTGATCAAAATACGTTGTATCAAAGAAGTCTTCTGCATCCTTTAACTGCAACAGTTTCCAACCATAATATTTATGCTATGGAGAATGAATTAGGAGTGCTATACTTCAACCGAAATGAAAATCTCTTTCCAAAGAAGTGTGTCTGTTGTTGTTAAGGCAACATTGTATCCTTAACTTGTCGGTAAATAAATGTTTAATAGTGTGTTGTGTTATAGTAATTCGACATTGATTGCTTTCTATAAGGTGCTGCATATTAAATGCATTCAAGTTTCTAACAAGTGGAATACAGACCGTTTTGGCCATATTTAAGAGATAGCTCTGAAATTTGGGACAAACATAGGTAGAACTCCCCAGATGTTTTATATTGGAAATTAGATATACCGGTCCCCGTTTTCGGTATTTTGTACACCTTTTTTAACCTGGTTGGCTACAATTTGGTAGGTCCATGGCATTCTCATAATGTGTCAAATTTCATTAAAATCATAAAAATTATTAATTGTGACTCAATGGTATTTTGGGGATATTTGACACGTTTTTCAGTAGAATTGGCTGTAATTTGTTATTTTGGGTTCTCATTGTATGGCTTATCCACCTATCAACAAGGACAAGGTGGACGAACAGTGACAAAGGGAGAGTGACGTACGAATTTATTCGTGACGCAACGTTCGTAGTGGACCGGCCAGACTTTCGCTTCGGCTTAAGTACTGGTTTCTTACTGACGGGGCATGGTTCTCTCAATGCTTTTGTTCATAAGAGAGGCCTTGCCCAGACGAATTTATGTGGGTGCGGGATGACTGAGGACTGGAATGCTGTTACTATGATGACATTAGAGATTTAGCAATGGGTATATTGAATGGAGGGGCGAGGTGGGATTTCAGTAGGGCTCTTGAAGACGATCGGACCTTTAGTTGTTTAAGTAGTTTTGCTCGTGAAGCATTTAGGAGAAGGACAGTACTTAGTGAGGTGGTCCTCGCGCATTGCCCCCTTGCAGTTGGGTTTGGGCGGTTGCACCGGGTGGTGGTGGGTTGGTGCGCCGGTTGGCGGTGTTGCGGTTGTTGGTGGAGAGCTGCGGTTGTTGTGGCTGCTGTGCTCTGCTGTCGTTCCGCATCATGGGAGGTTCACGGTGTCTCTACTTCGCGGAAGTCACTTCTGAGGTTGTGGATGTCGTGTTGGCTGCCCGTGAGGGCAGTTTCGTTGATTGTTTGTCTTGTGATGTCCGTTGCCGCCGTCCATGGGCCCTTTGTGCAGTTCGTGAGGACACCATGTTAATTGTTTGTGTTGTGTGCATTTGTTCATCGTCGCCACTGCCTGTGGCAAGGTCTACCTTGGTACTTGCGGTTATTTGCTGCCGTTGCCGTTGTTATTTTGTTTTGGGATACCAGCCAGGACTTGTGTCGAACTGAGAGAGGCTTCGGTCTCGAGTCTGAGCGGAGGTTTTCCGTACCGCGGGTGTCAGGTGCCCCTGGATCTGTCGATCCAGCCTGACAGTTGGTGTGGCCCCCTGGGGAGCTTCGCGGGGGTTGTGGTTTCGCCCCTCACCAAGGGGGAGAGTATGCCTTCTGCATGCTCTCCGATTGGTACAGCACTTCGGTGCTGGTGCGCTGGTGGGCGCATATCCGCCTGTGGCTCAGCCACTGCGAGATACTGTATAGCTCATCTCACCCTACTGCGTATGGTATTCCCCATATAATAGTACCCTCATCTATTCGGAATTTGGGGGATTTTGGGCACTTTTTTCAACCGAATTGGCTGTAATTTTGTATTTTGTATTCTCATACAACTTCCAACAATTATCAATATCGATTCCCGTTTTTTATGTAACATTAGCCCTATTACCTGCTATATCCCGAAATAACAAATTACAGCCGAAATATTCAAAATATGTGGGGGCTACGTCATGGACATGGACCTACATTAATATGTCAACCTTCAAAAACTCTTTGTAGCAAATTACATCCACATCGGCAGGGAAATGCGTCTAAAGACTTAAAAGTAAATTTGATTACAAAACGTGTTCAAAATCTTCAAAATACCGAATATTGTGCGGGAACGTCATGTAGATACTACCTCAAACAGTGGACAAATATTTATAATTTTTTGTTGGAACATTTTCTAGCCAAAAAGATCCCAATACTCAATTACGACCAATAAAAAAATGATCCCAGAAGCCTTAAAGTACGGAGTACTGGAGGGTACCGTTATATGGGGCTACGGTAAGAAGTGGGCCGATATATTTTCAACACTTAACAAAATAGAAGTACTAGCAATGTATGCGCAAATTTTCAAAACTTTTTAAAGGGACCTTCCACCAAAATGTTATTCCGTTTGTCGGTGATCCCATTAGGCAAATTCCTGATCATATCAAAATTCTATGTTGATTTTGCCATATCCACATTTCTGTCTGTCTTATTGATCTCACGATAGAGATCACAATATTTTTGAGATAGATCTCTAAAATTTTGTACATCATTCCTACCATATATAAAATATTGCAAATGGGATAAATAGGACCAAGATTTGATTTTTCTCCACATAACGGTCCCACTAAAATGCCTGCAATTTGGCATTTCCGGTTTTTGGGGGGTGGTGTACATTTCTGAAAAAATTTTGGATATCAGTTTTTTTTAACATGAAGGTTCTAGGAACATTTTCCAGCCGAATGGGTTGGACATATATGTATACAAATATGATTAGTATAGGCCATTATAACCTTATTCGGTATTTTGAAGTTTTCCAACCGAAAAACTTCTAATTTTGAATTCGACTTCTCTGAGGGTGACATACATTTATGTAGGAAATTATAGATAGGAAAATATAGATAACACGATTTTCCAATCAAAGTGACAATAATTTTACATTCTTCTTTCTTTGTGGGTAAATAACTCCTTTTTAGAGAAAACGCCAGACATTTAAGCACACTTTCTAATATAATTCGCTGTAGTATAGTTTGATGTGGAAGGAGGGTGTAAAAAGGTCGAACCAATGAAACTTAACGCTTTTTTCTCTTGTGTATATCTATTTTTATTTCAAAGTATTTCAATGCCAAATATAATTTCTCTATTCAAAGTATTTGTCCGCTCACCATAAATGTTTGTACATACTACCACACCACCCTATTACTTTGGAAAGTAACTGTTATCCTTTCTATCTGACAGAGGTACTTCTAACAAAACTCTCAATGGTGAAACTTCAAAATGTTGCAATTTTTATTATCACAAGTCACAACAGAGTGAATGAAATGGAATTGTGTATCAAATCACAACCAGTTGGCTCGAGTGGAAGGCAAGTTTTCGAGGATTTAACGAGAACAGCCAGTCAGCCAGCCCGGCAGTCAGTCAGTTACTCAGTACAGGAAACAAAATGCTATTGTTGGTGACTAATTTCCCCATAGAGTTCTGGTAATTTAAGAACAATAAAAACGGCAAAGTGCTCCCTTTAATTACCATCATCGAGGTTTTTGCAGTAAAAAAACACAAAAAACTCGTTTCAGCTTTTCTCTGATTTAACCACAAAAACTGCAGCCAACGGAAGGAAGAAAGCGTAAGTTATGTAAAACTTAATTCAATTTGTTGACATCATTAAAATGTCAAGGAAATTTTGAAGTTGCAACTTTTAGTTGGCGAACATGTTTTGAAAGTAAGAGAACAAGAACAAAAAAATTAATAAAGCAACAAAAACTTGAAAATAATCCTGGCTTTCATTGTCCTAATAAAACGTTGTTAACATTTACATTGGATTCCGGCCCAAGGGGCAGATGTTACCCCCGATTGTGAATGTATGTGCTGAGCAATGAATTCATTGCGTAATCCGATCGAATTACATTTCCATGGAACTGTTCGATGTTTTCTTGACAAAATTGGGTCTGGTTAGTTATACTTGTATCAGCGTTTGTTTGCGTGCGTGTGTGTGTTCTATTTCAATTGAAATAAAGGTGCTTCTCTTTTTCTTCCTTTTCTTTTACTCCAATAAGGAACCAAGTGTGAAAGGATAACATTACAAAACAGGATTGGCTTCGAATTTATGCCTGCATACCCCATAATGCCACACTTAACAATGGGGGCAACATGACCTCTAACACCCGGTGACTTTATTTTAGACCGAGGCTACTTGAGGCTATTTTTTTTGTGTGTGTCTTTTTTCATTTCATTCATTGAAAGGTTCCCTTTGGCAATGTACAACACCACAAGGTGGCATTTGCTAGTTCCGAATTGTGTTCTTCCTCGGACATTTGTAATTTAAGTAGTCACAGTCTGACTTTTTGTTGTGCTGGTGTTAGTTTTTTATTTCTGTACTCATCATCATTATTGCCTTGTCCTTTGGCTGTCTATAGCACATGCCATAAACTTTGACCTTAGAATGTTGTATCCAATTACTAGTACCTAGTTTCGCTTGTAGCTCAGACTGTTAAAGTTTGTTCATATGTTTTTGTTTTTGTTGGTGTTATAAAATAGGCTCGGGATCATATCTAGTTATGGCTTGCTTCTTTTATTACATAAACTCTTTGAGCCGCGAATATTTTCCGTTATCATAGAACAATTTTCTGTTAACAGATTTAATGCAACTATCTTAAATAGGATTGGAACAAAATTTGAGATCGGTATATCCTCGCATTTTTCTGTCTGAAAAATAAAAGTCTAATATCATGAAAACCAAAAGCAAAATCGACGGTGAAATATTAATTTTTACAAGAAAAAAAAAAATAAAAAACGGCGAATTCGTACAATTTAAATATGAAGCGATTTAAATAATTTAGACCGTATACACAAATTTGTACTTTACATATATTTGCCCTTTTCTCTATATTGAAAAGGGCATAACTTTACCAAAAAAATTTGAATTTTTTAGATTTTTATACCCTACACAACTATGTTGTCAGGGTATTATAGCTTTGTGCAGCCCCAAAAGTTTGTAACGCCGCGAAATATTGGTCCTAGACCCACCTTTAAGTATACCGATCGTCATATCTCGACTATGAGTCGATCTAGACATGTGTGTCCGTCCGTCCGTCCGTCTGTCCATTATAATTTGTAAACACGATACAGGCCACAGTTGTGGACCAATCCTCACGAAATTTTGCATGTAGGATGGGTTCTGGCCAATGAAGACCCCTATTGTTTTTGGAAAAGATCGGTTAATATTTAAGGGATGAAATGGACCAAAAACTTTATTTTTGTCGGTTTTTCTGGTCGCTCCAGAGGCCGCAATTATTGCCCAAACACCTCGAATTTTTGCATGGAGAAGGGGATCGGGCCAAAGAATAAGCATGCGTGTTTTGATAAAGATCGGTCAATATTCAGCGGGTCAAATGGACTTTTGTGTGAAAAATTACAAAATTTGTATTCTATAGCGTATATATTTACCACTGAAGACCATAGACCCGAGAAGTGGATAGTATATCCAAGAGGAGTGGTTGACCTTTAAATTGATGCCAATTGTATTGTCGTAAGTACACGGATGCGGGAGTTACACTTAAATATTTACAGGTGCTTACGTATTCATATATTATTTAGTAACCTATTACCACACTGGAGGGCGGAAATATAGCGATGATCGCTTTGAAATGTTTCATCAGGTTCCAGTTATGGTTCAGGACAACGCCTAAAATGTTAGGTGATGATCCGATAATAATTTTCGGATGAAGTGGACCGAAAACTTATTTATTTGTTCTTTAGGAGTCGAAAGCCGAACATCACAACCCACGGTGAAGGGACTCTGGGCAAGTAATAGGAGGTGCTGTACTGACTATTAGTCAAAAGTCAAAAGTGTGCAAATATCGCGAAATATTATCCAATCTCAGAATATAGAACCACAAAAAGTTAGATTTTCATGGAAGTTGTGTAGGGTATCGTATGGTCGGCCCCGTCCGACTATACTGCTCCGCTCACTGGTTTTTAAAACAGCCATTGTAAAAAGGTTGCGTGTAAAATTTGTGATGTTCGGCTTACAATAAAGGCCTCTAGAGTACTAGGAAAGCTTACAGAAATATACGATCTGATCATCACCTAAAGTGTCATCCTGGATCATAACACGAACTTCCTGTTAAATTTCATAGCGATTCGCCTTCTACTGTGAAAACCACATCAAAATACGTAGACACCTGTAATTATCTTAGTATAACTCCCACATCCGATTACATACAATTATATAACTGATATCATTTATCGTGACCACAGAAATAACAAAAATTAAGTTTTTGGTCCATTTCATTCCCTAAATATTCACTGATCATTACCAAAAATAATGGGGGTTTCTTTTGTCCTAACGAAACCTACATGAAACATTTTGTGACGATTGGTCCACAACTTTGGTCTGTACCGTGTTATAATGGACAGGCGGACAGATGTACGGACACATGATGATCAAGTCTTGACCAATACTTCGCGGCGTTACTAACTCTTGGGCCACACAAAGCTATAATACCCTTGCAACTTAGTTGTGTAGGGTATAAAAACCAATCAATTTCTTAACCCTGAATACATTGAACGTATTATTTTGGATATGCACCCTACTTTCAAACATAACCAAAACATTGTGCATGTTATTAAATATTATTTATTTTTGGACATATGCCCCGGGTGTTAATTTCGAGTAGCACATGCCATGCACTTTGACCTTTTTTACAAAGTGTCCGATTACGAATGTCCAAATGTCTCAAGTGGCCAGCCAGTCAGTCAGCCAGCCAACGTACCCTAGAATAGAACACCTTTAAAATGTCTACACTTTATGGTATTCAAATTACCATCAAATAAGAATGTTGTTTTATGATGGAAATTTATTTACGTTGTCAGATGACAGTTGTTCAAATAAATGGCAATAATTATGTGGACAAAAATGCATATTTGCAAAAGAATGAAAAGAAAAAAATACAAAACTAAGAAAGGAAACATGGAGTTGGCCAAAAGAAGACCCACAAAAGTGAAATACGTTTTTGACAAGGAAGAAGACATTTTGCAGTGAAATTATTTCCAAAAATTGTGTGGCGTGAAATACGATATGAATCAAATGCCACGTGGCAATGTTAAATGTTAAATACGAGCTGGCCTGGCCCATTTACATTGTTTTGAATAAAATGTGACGGACATTATGAATTCCTTAGTATTTTTTTTTCGAGAGACTCTAGCAACGTCATATGTTGTGTGCCTTTAAAAGATACCAAAACAAAAAAGGGTTCCTCCCTCCCGACCTAATCATGGCACAAGGACAAACAAACACACAACACAGCGATACTTAAAATGCAAAGAAAACGGTAATGCAACAGTTGTAATTTCTTGATTTCGGTTTGCATTGTTCAGTGTGTGGGCGTAGTCGGCCTTATATCAAACCATAATTGTGGTAAACGGTATCAGTGGTGTGGTCCCATTTGAAATGTACATTGGACGATGTATACCGTTAAATGCCAAGAGGATGTGTGGTGAATGGTGATGATGTTTTCTCTAAGCGTTTTACTTAATTTTGTTTTTCGCAATAATTTACCTTATCACAAGTTACCGCTTTGAGGGGCAAACTCGGTTAGTTTATTTGTGTATGTTTGTGTGTGTTAGTGTGTGTTAGTGATCAACCGAGCCAGAGCACATCTGTGAGCTGCCTCCTTTTTTTTTGTTTGATCATATCACATCATACACATGCCACTATATTCCTCACATCTTTAGTATTTGTTCCGTGGCCACGAGCTGTGTCTGATGGCGACTACAATTGTGCCTAATCAGCGAAATAGCGTGAAAACAAGGGCTGAATCCCCTCAAGTGGTTAACATTATTTCGAGATAATTTATTGCATCTTGTTAGCATTTCGCTCCTTTGTTGCAAAAGGATCCGAAAGGACTGCATTTCATTATTTCTGCGATATCAAAAGACGAAAATCATCAATTAGGGTATTCTTTTGTTCGGTTGCGTGGATCCATATGGCGTTTTTGAATTCTTGTATATTACTACTGGTGGTATTACATTTTGTGGGGAAATTGTAGCTCATGCCAATTCAATGGAGTGGAGTGAAAGACCAAATAACAGTTGGGTTGATTTGATGGTATTTGGTACAGTGATGGATGGTATGGAAGGGGGAGTTTTAATCTTTTCTCTGTATTGTTTATCTTTTTTGCAACATATGATGAGTATTGTCGAGTTATTATCTTTTAAAATGTTCAGTACATCACAAATACTGTACGAGCTTCAATGAAAAACTGTCGATGTATCAAATGTACACGATTGCCACTAATATTATTATTTTGTTTTAATTCATAGATTTTCTAATACCACGAAATGTTAATTTTTGACCCGAAACAAATTGCTGCTGACATATCATATGCCAATCTTTACGAAACTTTACATAGATATATGAGATCAAATAAATCAAAAAAATATAGTCAATCTATATAGTTAAAGTATGTTCGACATGCATAAATCTGAACCGATTTAAAAAAATTAGAAAACTGGATTCTAAGCTACAGCTAAACTGAACATTGTCATGGAATTAAATAAAAATAAAATTATGGGATAAATGGCATAAATTTATGTAAATCGATTGAAAGCTAACATGATACAAGCCACGGTTCAAAATTTAATCTCAATCGGACAAACATTAGGAGTTTGGTGCACCATTCACCTAAAATCGGACGAAAATATATTATATATGGGAGCTATATCTAATCCAGAACCGATTTCAACCAAACTTGCCACATTTTAATTTATATTAACTTCAGTACGTTTCTAAAAATGTGGTGTCGATTAGTCTAGATTTGAGTATTTAGTGCACCATTTACTTAAAATCGGACGAAAAACTATATGGGAGCTATATCGAAATCTGAACCGTTTTTCACGAAACTTAACACACGTCATTCCAGACTTAAAAGGCTATGCGAAATTTCTTGCAAATCGAAAGAAATATAGAGGTTTTGTTGCACCATTTACATGAATGGTTTCGTGCAATTCGAAACATACATAGGGACTTTTGTGCATCATTTACATAAAATCGGTCGAAAATAAATATGGGAGCTATATCTAAATATGTACCGAGTTTCACGAAACAATGAACCGAAAACTTTTTTTCTATTAAGGTCGACATTTTCGGTTTTATTAAGTCTTTGACCGAATTTTCAAATCGAAGTGGCTATAATCTGGCATAAAGCGTATGTACTATCGGTTAACGTTTAATAAATACCCCATGCATATTGCAAAATATAATTTTCAGTATACTGAAGTTCTTACCCCAATTTTCCCACTTGAGTGTCTGTAGTTTGGAGCATTATTTTAATACTGCATACTTTGAATGCGGTGGATGATATAGAATGTAACGACGTTTTAATTTTTTATTAGATGTCTTCATTTCATATGTATATCTGTAGTTGACATGTTGAGATATTTGTAAATTTATAGTCACATATTCAAATAATAAATAATAAATCTCTAATCTCTAAATATATATAAAAATTACGTGAATGTTTGTGATCGCTAAACTCAAAAACTACTGCCCCGATTTAGACCAAATTGTATGTACAGGCTCAATGGGGCGTGAGGAGTGTTTCTGTGTAGTTTGAAGTTTATCCGACAGATGGCGCAATATTTACTTTTTCTTGCGTTTTTGCACCGTAACTCAAGAACTACTGCACCGATTTTGACCAAATTTTATGTATATGATCTATGGGGCGTGAGGAGTGTTTAATTTCAAGTCGTCAAACAGATGGCGCTCTACAACATTTCTTTGAGTTTTTCCCGATTAAAGATTGGGTGCTTAATCGACGTTAAGTATTCCGAGACCAATTTATTCATAACCTGTTTTCGTGCATAGCGCGTGGGAGTCAAACGAAAAAAAAAATAGCTTATCAAATTGAAGTAAAATTAATTTAAATATACTTATAAAAATGATGTAAAAAACGTATAGTAACTCATCAAAATGAGAATGGAGGTATCGATTTGATTAAAAATTTCTTTCAATTATCTGTAATTGAAGTGGGAAGTTTTTTATGAAAGAAAATTTTGAGAAAAATACTCGAAAATCTTGAAAAAAAAACATTTTTTAAGAAACGGCTGGACCGATTTGTTTACTATACCGACAATTTACAGAAGAGTACTAAAAATTTCTTTCAGTTATCTGTAATTGAAGTGAGAAAGTTTTTATGAAAGAAAATTATGAGAAAAACACCGATTTGCCTACCATTATGTGGAACATAAAGTGATACTATACCGAAAATTTACAGAGAAGGTCCTTATCCTACATTAAATACATAATTAAAGGCAATTTATAAAGTACCTAAAATCAGACTATGCAAAATATGGAGGCTTAAAAATAATGGCGAGCCAATTTTTCTATGTTATAAAATCAACACATGGCATATGTCCACACTATATCTGAATCATTGGCTGAAACTTGAACGTATTCTAATTAGGAATCGAAATCGAAGGAGTCGAATTTTTGAAAAAAATTCAATACATATATGTATGTACATACGTTGTTATGTTTAGGATATACCAAAATGTCAATTTAAAATGTTAATTGCTACAAAAGATTACAAATACCTCAACAATTTAGCTAGGTTTGGAAGGTATTATTGAAAAATTTCTTAAACTCGGTAAGTATATACATATATAAATTCGAATCCTACACGGAAAAAATTGTGCATTAGATGCTATAGGTGTCTAACTTATATGTGCCTTTATTGTTCCTCAAATATAATTTCATGTGAAAAAGGTTTCCATTGAGAACTGCACCAATTTGACTCACATTTTCCTACGGTTGTTTTTAATTGCAGTGGGAAGTGTTTTTCCAAAGAAATTTTTGAGAAAAACAAAGTCGGGTTGTATGTGATACATACTAAATTATCTCTTGAGGTAAGAGTAGTTACATCAAAACTTGACCTTCTCCTGAAAAATGTTTTACCGTTGTAAGTATTTTTTTATATTGGAAATTTGACATAAATTAAATGGTAAATAGTTTCTGAAACATATTTTTCATGAATTCGTTAAATTTTACCAAACCTAAATTGATGCAATTCTGATACGGCAAAACAACGTTTGCCGGGTATGCTAGTAATAAATAATAAATGAGGAAGTTTTATCTTTCAGACTTTTGTGTGAAAAATTACAACATTTTTATTGTGGGATATATATATACTCCTGAAGGTCATTGGCCATATCGAGGAGGACATTTAAATTTATACCAATTATATTGTTGTATCTAATTAAAGGTGTCTATGTGTTATGAAATTGTCGGAGGGCGGGAATGTCGCACTGATCGCTTGAAATTTTACATAAAGTTATGGGACATAATTTTGTGATGTTAAAATTACAAAATTTTTATTCTGGGGATATATATGAACTCTTTATTTTTATCATTGTCCTCTAGGAGGACATTATTTATACCAATTATATTGTTGTATCTAATTAAAGGTGTCTATGTGTTATGAATTTTATGCAGTAAATATTCACTCGGAATAACTTGAAATTTTAATAAGTTATGGTCAAGAAAATGGATATTTTCGCTGATGTTAAGATGATATTTAGGGGATGCAATGAACCCAAAACTTCATAAAGTTAGATTTTCGTGGTAGTTGTGTAGGGTATCATATGGTCGGCTCCGTACGACTATACTGCTACGCTCACTAATTCTAATGTGGTTTGATAAGTACAAAATACTTAATAAAATACAACAATTTTTTATACCCCTCACCACTGTGGTACAGGGTATTATGTCTTTGTGCATATGCTTGTAACAGGCAAAAGGAAACGAGATAGACACATAGTTCCTTTTGAGAATATGCATAGAATCATTTCCTGAGTTGATTTATTCATGTCCGTCCGTTCGTCCATGTATTTTTGTGAACAAAGTTCAGATCGCATTTATGATCCGATTAAGATGAAATGTGGCACAGCTCACTTATTTGGCACAAGGACGAACACTATTGAAATTGAGGAAAAAAGATTCAGATTTAGATATAGCTCCCATATATATTTTCGTTCGATTTTATGTAAATGTTGCACCAAGACCCCTATATTACTTTCGATTTGCACAAAATTTGGCATAGCGTACTGAATATTGGGGGTACCATTATATGGCGGCTACCCGGAAACTTGGTCAATGGCGACAATTTTAAGTTAACCTACCTACCCGATGAGAACCCAGACTTCCAAATTTCAGCTTTTTGAATTTTACACTGTGATATAAGATTATGTTGGATGTTATGAAAATCTTCAAAATCATATTTTGATATTGAATTAAAATAACCTTGTATTTTATTTCCAAAAACATGCCAATTAACAAACCCCAGGAAGGCAAGTGTCCCATGTGCGTTCATGCGTGACACAATTCATGTAACCTGACATGTTTGTCACATCAATGGCATTTGCTAAATGTGATGCAATTTATCTTCGAATCCTGGCAAGAACAATAACAGGCCAAAGGATAACCCGAAATGACAAATGTTTCAATTTGTAAATGTTTCAATTTGTAAATGTGTATTGTAAGTGTCAACAACAGCAACAATGACTGACGGTATGTCGATATGTTGTGGAGTGTTGAGACTGTGGTGGTCCATTCAACAAAGGACACAATGTAACACTTGACGCAATGCTAAATTAATTTTCTTCACAATTTCACAAAATTCATTCCTGGATCCCTCGAGCAGGATGCCCAATAGGAATGCAATTTAGGTTTGTACGAGAGTGTTACGTTTTACAAATGTGCCGATTAAATTGTAGAATTTATTTTCCTTTTCCCAGTTGCTGTTAGTTGCTTGTAAACACGAGTAATTTAATCCATGTAAATAGTCCTTTTACATTTCTCCAGCTTGTCACATGTCCTTCGTAGAGTTAGATATGTAATGTATGTGTGTTTGCAAGTAGGCGGAAGATTAGAAGCAACATTTACATTCATTGTCGTGTCGTGTGCGTGTGTACATTTCAAAGGAATTACTCGACAGCTAGCATAACTGCAGTCGTTTAGTGGCAACAGCAGCACCACCAGCAGTTTGTCCTTTCTTACAAAGTCGAAACAAAAAAGGCTATAAATCCAAAGGAAAGCAAGCAAACATCCAGGATTGTTTTGTGTCAACAAAGTCATGTGTCAAACTGTCGCCACGCGTTGCAACGCACCTACTGAACTCAGACCTCTAGCACTCTCCTCTTTCTGCTCCTTTCCAATTTGAAACACTGCGACAACTAGACAGACATTCCTAGTCCACAACACACAAACATACATATGTCGCGTCCTTTGACACACACGCACTCAAATCAATGCATATGCATATCCTTTTGTCATACAGCTGTAATAATTGTTATTACGGAGTAAGCGTGTGTGCGTGTGTGTGTGTTTTTCCTTTGAAATGTTCTCCTTGGCAGTCATAAATTACAAACCGTAGACAATTTTTAGTGCGGGTTAATCTCCGACCGATGTTTGTTCAATAATTTCAATAATCCTAACCCTGAGGAGATTTATTCATTTACTTATTGGTTCCTTCTGATTTGCCCCCCACCACCAAGATGACTTCTGGCACGGCAGACACCAGCCACCGTTCGTTTGTTTGCTGCGTCTGTGTTTGCACCTTTAGCCTCGTCGCCCTATTAACCGTTATTAGTACATTTGTGCATCGGCTGGCTGCTCATGAAGAAAAACTTGTTGCGCGTGTCATTTGGAAATTTTATTACGGTCCACTTGGGAGACATTCCGTTTGTTTTTGTTCTTCTGGTTACCGCTACGCGTGCGTAGATAATGGAGGATGTTCCCCAAATGCTGATAAAGCAACAAGCTGAAATATTATTTTTAGGGAAATTATGGCAGCGAGTTAAAATTAGTTCATGGTTGTCAGCAAATAAAATTTAGTGTTTAACACTTCTGCTGTACTTTGCTTAAATTGAGGGGGCAGATGCTGCGAGAAATATGAATTTAAACTAATTTTAAATGTTTTGGTATGGAGGACAGAGTTAGCGAAGGTATAAGGGTTTAATTTGACGGCATCCGGTAAATACATCTGCTTAGGGATAAATTCCTCATATTTAGTTCTAATTATAGGAAAAATACTTCGAATATTTAATACCGAAAGTTGCACGAATGTAAAATTTCGTTACATTGCACAGCAGAATGAGACGTTTTAAAAGAGAATTACCAATGACAAAAAAGAAAGAGAATTTTTTAGAGACCAATGAGAACCCAAAGTATCGAATTGCGATCAATGCGGTTAAAAATGTGATTGCAAAATACGGAAGAAGATGAAGTAGGAACACCAAGGAATATGGTTAGAAGGACGAAATGTTCTACAAAAATATTTATTACTTTGGGTGAGGTCGTATAGAATCCGATTATAAGAGTATGATCGACATGAAAATGTCGATGTAGCCAATGAAATGTGTCGTGTATAACTACAATCGAACTAAATGGAAGGGGACTCAACCAGAACAGATATGTCCGCTTTCGTACTAAATTATCAGAAGATGTCATTTTTGACCCTCGCAATGTTCTACAAAAACGTTTTTCATAGAATTTTAGGCGGGTTCTTGAAAGACGAGAAATCAATATTTTACCATTTTAAGTGGACCCCCCATACTCGATTTCAAAAAGCGAATTTTGTTTATTGGTATAATTCGAACCTACACTAATTCAAGAAAGTCCCTATAAAATTTCAAGTGAAAATCTCAACAACTCAGATTTATTTTTTGAAGATATAGCAGATTTATTGTGTTAGCAATAACTAGGATAAATTCAAAAGGGCGAAGATCTTCCTTTAATACCCTTCTCCACTCTATGTGCAATAGAGTAATATGTATTTGTGCATATGTTTGTAACAGGCATAAGGAAACGAGATAGATCCATGGTTCATTTTGAGAATATACATAGAACCATTTTCTGAGTCGTTTATGCATTTCCGTCCGCCCGTCTGTTGAAAAAAAAACTTGCAGACAAAGTACAGGTCGCAGGTATGATCCGATTTAGGTACAGCTTTTTTATTTGACACAAGAACAAACCATGTTGGTGGAAATCGGTTCAGATTAAGATATAGCTCCCATATAAAAGTTCCAGTGAAATCGGTTCACATTTAGACACAGCTTTCATATATATCCTTGTCCCATTTTATATAAATGGTGCACCAAAGCCCCTATATTTCTTTCGATTTCCACGAAATTGTGCGAAGCGCATTAAATTGAGACTAGAATGATGTGTGCTAAGTCAAGTTGAAATGGTTTCATATATACATATGTTCGTCCGATTTTTTGTAAATGGTGCCCCAAACTCAGAATGTTGTCGGATTAGGACGAAATTTGTAATGCCGTACCATATTGAGCAAAGAATAGAAATAAATGAAAACTTTACGTTGGGACCGAATATTTGGGGTACTGTTATACGGGGGCTACCCTGAAATTTGGTTCAATATTAATAGTTTTTGATACGGGCATTGGAACCCAAAGTACTAAATTACAGTTAATTTGCTTGAAAACGTGTCCAAAATTCTCCAATTACCGAATATTTGAGGGTATCGTTATATGGGGACTTCCCGGGAACTTTTGTCAACATTAATAATTTTTGCTACGGAGATGTGTTATTCAATGACAACCCAAAATACAAAATTACAGCCAATTCGGTACGAAAACTTGTCCAAGTTGAACCTTGTGTCAATATTATTAATTTTTGCTACGGAGATGTAATATACAATGAAAAGCCAAAATACCAAATTGCAGCCAATTCGGTTAGAAAACGTGGCCAAAATTACGAATATATGGGGCTACACCTAAACGTGGATCGATATTTCCCATTTGCAATTCGAAACATCCTAGAAGTACTGCAATGTCTGTGGAAAATTTCAGACATCAATGTTAAATATTGCGATCTCTATCGTGATTTCAACAGACGTACAGACGGACGAACATGCGTACATCGATATAGAAATTTATTCTGATCAATATAGATACTTCCTGGGGTCTCCGTTGAATATTTGGAGGTGCTGCAAACGGAATGACAAACTTAATATACATTCCACCTTATGGTGCAGTGTATGTTAAAGAGTGGCCCCCACCCCCCTACATACATTCCAAGCTCACATATAATTCCCAACATTTTTTCGATTATTTTTTCCATGTTCATATTAGTGGTGCACCAAAGTCCCTACGTCTTCACGATTGACGAGAAGTTTTTAATATGTTGCAGTAGTCGGTTGATACAGAAGTCAATGGCCCACAGAAGATGCTACGGCTGTGCGACATTGTTCCCATACAACCAAAATCATCAGAGATAAACATTTTCTAAACTATAGGTTGTAAAGTGGTGTAAAATTGTATATAGTCGGACCATTCAACTTTTGTTCTTACGATACTCGTTTAATCTTGTGCTAGAGTTTTATAACATGAAATACATTATATCACGTACAAAAAAACATTTGAATTGCGCTAAGGCGTCCGATTTCACATATGACATTTTATGTTCTATACAAATTGTTCTCGTAATTTATAGCATATCCTGCTACTGTCAGTTGATCTCCATAGTATCTCCAAAAAAAGTATATTTGTATAAAATCCAGCTATCATAAGATTCGAACAGCGACACATTTTTGTTTGTTATGTTTTTGTTTTATTGGTCCTCAGGCTGATAATATCCATATCCCCGATGGCACCCACTAGTGCCATAACAACACTAGCCGAAGCTATTAATCATTGTGAAGACGCAAACAAAACAATTTTTTTGATTTTTTACGAGCAACATGTCACAACAACGTCACGATGCCTTTTGCTGCTGGCAAAACAACTGTGACCCGAATGGCATATGCCACAATACGTGGCCACTTGCAATTAAATATATGTTGTTGTCTTTTTCGGTCGTGTGGATGTGTGTGAGTGCGTGGCAACACTATGACACCCAGCAGCTGATCCTTGAGCATTTCACTTACATATTTTGACCTAACGGCAACGTTTTAAGTTCAAAAAAATATTTGCTGAATGCTCATCAGATATTGGTGACAGAGGCGTTGAAATTCTCGAAAGCAATGTTGCCGAAAAGGATTTAAGACCTCCATAAAAGTTTCCGATGCCTTGGGGAGTTTTTCGGAGGTGGATTGTTGTTTTACTACTGCTGCTGATGATGATATTTGTTTGTTGTTGTGTTTTTTTTCCGATTGGAGAGGGTGTTTTTATTGCACCAACTACGTGCTGTTGTTGCTGTTGCCGTTCCTCAACCAAAAAATAATAGCCGTTTTTATGTTGCAGTTGCCGCCTGTATTTGGGAGCTGTATTCAATTTTATTTTTGACGACTTTCACTGGTCCTTAAAATGTGCGGGTTATGGCGTTTCATTTTGAATGATTGACTGTTGACATTGATGCTCCTCGGTCTATCTGTTCGGGTGATAAATATGCAGCAAATGACGCATGTCCTCATCTGTAGATTTATTACGGTAGTATTTTTAAAAGCTACAAATTTTGATCTGCACCACTTTGTCAACACCAGTTTATGCGTTTTTATTTCTTTGTGGGGGTGTTGAAATTTTTTGGCGGGTTGCAGTAAATCCCATTTCTTGTTTTTTAATTAAATAAAAGGCACACAAATAGTGGGTATTTATTACATGAAGGATGTATTGTTGTACGAAATAAAATCATGGAATAAATAAACTCGTAAATGAATGAATGTAAAGATCTGAATATTACTTATTCGATATGTACGATTCTGTGTTATTATGTTATCCGAATTTTTGTTTTAACTTGCCATTCTAATTGCAGCTGTACCAAATAGTAGTTGAAGGCCCCGTAAAGTAGACTGTATTTTGTATGTGCTGCAATTGATATTTCGTGTTCTTGGCCTCCATGCAGTTTCGTGACATGGCATCCGTGGTTTAGGTTTTACCCGTATTTTTGAGGCTAAGAGATGCCCTCGCATAAGAAGGTTAATATAGACCAATGTATTACCTTAACTTTCATATATAGTTAGTTGAAATCGTATTTAGTTTCAGTTTTCAGGGGATGACATACTTTGACATAGCCTTCATATAAAGGTTTTATCGCATTTTCGGTATATTAAAGGTACTTTGTACTTTGTATATTTTCAATTAATGGGGGCTCCTAGAAGAAAACCGATTTTTATGAAAGGAACTTGAACATACCGACGAGTACGTGAGTAAAATATGATTGAAATTCTAAAAATATCTAATAGTGGGGGGCTAAAATAAAACGGAGATCTATATTGATATTTTTGGTAGTGAGACTTGATAGTCAATGAAAATACAAAATACCAAATTATAGCCAATTCGGTTAAAAACGTGTCTCAATATTAATAATTTTTGGTTCGGTTCAATGAGAACCCAAAATACTAAATTACAACCCTTTCGGTTGGAAAACGTGTCCGTGGACCGATATACCTCATTTGCAAAACCAAATATCCTAAAAGTATTAGCAATGTCTGTGCAAAATGTCAATGCTCTATCTTAAATATTGCGATCTCTAACGTCATTTCAACAAACGGATATGCGTAAATCGACATGTAATTTTATTCTGATCAAAAATATACCATCTCAAAACATGAACCTACATCGAAAATCGTCTGCATCGATTTATTCTACCAGAATTTGACATTCCAAATTGCAGCCACTTCGATGGGGAAATTCTGAGAACCACTGAGAACCAAACAATATTTTTTTCTCGCTTTATCCTACACCATCGTTAGATATTGAATAGTTCTACGACTTTTAAGGATTTATAACGGAAATTCGTTCACAAATTGAGAGCTTTTCCGTTTTCATACTATTTTCTATAAAATTCATGCTAAGAACCATTGCAAATAAATGTGATGAATAAATAAAAATTGAGTGATTTAATTCTTAAACGTTATAGAATTTGAACGACCAGGATTAAAAAATCACATCATCATATTGTTTTACTATGCATACACTTATTTTCAAATTTCACTTTATTAACGTGTTAAAAAATGTCCAATAACCCTGAACATACTGTAAGTTGGAGAATGACCGTAATATAGGCGCCGCACTGAAACGAGGACCAATGTTAATAATTTTTGGTAAACCCAGAATATAAAAGTACAGCCGGTTAACAAATGTTTTACCAATACTCAAAATAAGAGGTACCGTTACATGAAAAAAAAAAAAATATATATATATATATATATATATATGTATATATATAACAGCAAAATTGGTTAAAAGACTTGTCCATAACTTCCACCATACTAAAATTACACTGTGCGACACGAAAATTTTTCAGGGGTTCTAATGTACCAATTCTGTTTAGTTGGAGTCCCTGGATCACGAAAATACCTTTGGTTTTTCTGGGTCACTTCGAAAATTAATTTTATAACGGTAAATATAGAGAAAATCGTGGTTTCATGGACTTTCCATTTGAAACTTAAATAACTTATTTACTTTATAACGGATTTATATTATTCTTTTTTTCTTTCGAAGAGTACAATTTTTCCTTTCAAACAAGATATATATTTGGTAAATCGGTTGAGGATTGACTGAGTTACAGCGGTTGAAATGTGAAAAAATACGCATAAAATGACAAAATTTATTTTTCTTCGGACTGTACGATGAAATTATGATATCAAACCATATAAGTTTTATTATATTGCGGGGAAGAAAATTAAATTAGCTTTCGAAAATTATAAAAATCAAAAAAATCGGTTAAAAAATGGATGACTTATACACATTTTTGTATTGATTCTATGCATATTCTCTAAAGGAAATATGGGTCTATCTCATTTCCTTTTGCCTGTTACAAACATAACGGGTTGTAAAAGGAAACGATACAGACCCATATTTCCTTTAGAGAATATGCATAGAATCAATACAAAAATGTGTATAAGTCATCCATTTTTTAACCGATTTTTTTGATTTTTATCATTTTCGAAAGCTAATTTAATTTTCTTCCCCATAATATAATAAAACTTATGTGGCTTGATATCATAATTTCATCGTACAGTCCGAAGAAAAATAAATTTTGCCATTTTATGCGTATTTTTCACATTTCAACCGCTGTAACTCAGCCAATCCTCAACCGATTTACCAAATATATATCTTGTTTGAAAGATAAAATTCTACTCTTCGAATGAAAAAAAAAGAATAATATAAATCCGTTAGAAAGAAAAGAAGTTATACGCGTTTCAAATTGAAAATCTATGGAACCACGTTTTTTCCTACATTTACCGTTATAAAACAAATTTTCGAAGTGACCCAGAAAAACCAAAGGTATATTCGTGGTCCAGGGACTCCAACTAAACAGTATTGGTACATTAGAACTCCTGAAAAAAATTTTAGTTTTGTTTTGTATCACAGTGTTATTATTGTATCGTTTTTTGGGGTCTACACTGGAAAGTAGTTCAATATGGATAATTTTTGATACATACATTTAATACCTATTGAGAATCCAAAATATCAAATAACAGCCAATTCGGTTCAAAATAGAGAAATTTAGGAGGTACCGTTATATGGGGGATACCTACACGTCGACTGATATAGCTCTGGCACTTCTGTGCAAATTTTTGGACAGCTAGCTCAGTTTCGGTTATTTTGAAAAAAACAAATATACAACGATGGAGGGTGTAAAAATGGGTAATAATATGCCGAAGCCAATAATTTGTTTGTCTTTTGCTAATTTATGAATAAAATACACAATTTACAGACTTGTGCTCAACGACTGCATTGAAGAACACCATATTGGCAATATAGTTCTAATGTATGATTTTTCAATATTTACACCACATTCAACTAAGCCGGATGCTGGCATTTTGAAGCCGAAATTTCCCTGTTTTCGGACGAGCTATTTGAAGACCTAAACTAATTATAGGATCGTAGGACTAGTGATTTCACTTCGCTTGATGTATATCTCATGAACATTTTTATAAAAAACCTATTTATTGGGTTGAACCCCGCGTAATTTTATTTTTTTACGTGCTGTATCTACTGAGACCAGCCCAAAAAAACTGCGGTCAAAAGTACTTTGAAAGTAGAAACATCTGCAAATACATAATTTGAGAATTACGCGTGTATAATCGCTTTATTTTGTATATAAATATTAACATTTATAAGCCATATTCCTGAGTAAATGCATCATAAAATATAGCGATACGTGAATAATGTTATCCAAAATAGATTGGGGAGGCAATACGGTTCTTGGTGGATATGAACATATGAGATTTAAAAGCTTTCAAAATATTTACCCTTTGTAGGGGAGGAGCTACAAGGAGTGGACCGCTAAGTCCCATCTTGCAACATTATACAGGTTTAGTTAAAATATTAAGGTGTCAAAGTTTGGTTCAAATCCGATGGTCTGTTCCCAATTAATTTTCTGCAAAATTTCGATTTTGTGGGGGAGGTACCAGAAGAAGTGAACTGATATTCCCCATATTCGAACTTGATTTAAGATTGAAAAAAATATTACGATGTGCACAGCATGGACAAAATCGGACATTCCATTCGCTTTATATTAGATTTATGAATATTCAATATGTTGACACTTTGCTTGAGAGGTACCAGAAGAAGAGGACCAAAGTTTGGATGAAATTGGCTATTGCGTTCGCTTCATATGAGATTTACAAGTTTTCGAAATATTGACCCTTTGCAGGGGAGATACTAGAAGGAGTGGACTAATGAGTCGCATCTTCCAACATTATACAGGTTTCGATAAAATATTAGGTTTTGCAGAGTTTAGTTGAAATCGGCCCCCCTGGCTAAGTAGGTGCGCTCAGAGCCTATATTAATGCCATTGTAGGGCAAAACCCTACAAATTCCGAAAATGAAGTGAGATCTTTATGTGGAGGTAAGTCAAAACTATTATCCGTAGATAACGATCAACCTCCAAATCCTCAAAAAGCAGAATATAAAAAGACAGCTCTTTCGTTGGAGTGGAAATTTCCAATCCACCTTACAGTGGGGGGTATTAAGACGTAAGGAAATTTTTCAGTGTCGGTGTCAAGCTGTTTTCTCCAACTCAGTTTGCGATTTCCGATTTGCAGACTTCGACACATTAGCAAACGCTACAAACATACCTGTCTCGAGAATGCCTGACCATAGACCACAATTCACAAAAAACCCCTTAGAATAATGCAACACACCAGATGTTTGTTATTCAACTGTTCTGAAATGTCTGTTTTCAGCCTCAGAAATCTGGTTAGGAAAATCAGATATGTAACGAAAACCTGAAGTCAAATTTATTTGTTTCTGACCATTCAATTTTCCTTAATATACAAGTTTTATCGTATTGACAATTATACACATTATCCTTCATGTGGGTTGGAAGGCTCCTAAAGTTTGTTTCAATATAGAATATATAGATCGTTTAATAAATGATCTGTAATAGGAGTATGTTGCCATTTGATATTCTAAACTTTGAAGAAGCCTTTGCGGAATCTTTGTCTTTGAATTTTACTTCATTGAACATTCCGACAATTTTCTTTGTAGTTCAACACTCTAATTATTTTATGTAGAACCAGGAATCGATGTCAATTCAAGATATGTAATGTTTTTGGAACTATCAAAAGTTCAAAAGAAACCCAAATGAAAACTAAAAATAAATAAATTACTGCAATTATTCAGAAAACAATTTAGATAACCAAATAGGCCCGATAAGACAACAAGTGACCACCGACCACCGGCATTCATTTATTTTGAAAATATGCATTTTTATAGACCATGCAACTGATAACCACCCATACACAGAAGCACATATAAATATTTAACTTCAAGGTCAGTTTACATTTGGCAAATGGGGCATCACGACACGATCACCATTCATAGTTAACCTGTAATGAGCGGACATTAAATATTGGGTACCAACGGTGGCCAAAGTAGTTCCTCACGAC
>NW_026882678.1:0-42194 GCF_032173495.1 Musca vetustissima
CCATATCTCCCGATTTAAGGTATTTTTTGTCTATTAGACGCATTTTACAACCAAACTGGCTGTAATTTGGCACAGAGTGTTCTTTTTGAGTACAAAATGTCAATGCAAAATTTTATGTATGTAGGTCCAAGTTTACTGTTAGCCCCCATACAAAGATACCCCTATTTTAAGTATTTACCCAAAAATTGGGTATAAACTCATTAACTGACGAACCACTTGACATAGGCGCCCAAAATGTTGCACACATGTTTCTAATGTCAAAGCAAACATAGAAATCTAACATGGGGTCCCTGGGTCCAAGTTTTGATATAGCCCTCATATAACCATATCTCCCGATTTAAGGTAATTTTTGTCTATTAGACGCATTTTACAACCAAATTGGCTGTAATTTGGCACAGAGTGTTCTTTTTGAGTACAAAATGTTTATGCAACATTTTATGTATGTAGGTCCACGTTTACTGGTAGCCCCCATACAAAGGTACCCCTATTTTGAGTATTTACCCAAAAATTGGGTATAAACTCATTAACTGACGAACCACTTGACATAGGCGACCAAAATTTTGCACACATGTTTCTAATGTCAAAGCAAATATAGAAATCCACCATGGGGTCCCTGGGTCCAAGTTTTGATATAGCCCGCGTATCAAATCAGATAACTATTAAAACGCGTAACAAATCAGATAACTATTTTAATATAAAAAAGGGGGTTATATGGGGACTACCCCAAAAAGGGGGCGAATATTAATAATTTTTGGTAGGGAGATTTGTTACCATATACGACTACAAAATACCAAATTGCAGCAAATTCCGTTGAAAAACGCGGTCAAGAACCCCAAAATACCGAAAATTGAGGGGTACCGTTATATGGGGGGTACCAGAAAAATTGACCTATATTTATAATTTTTAGTAGGTTTATTTGGTACCCAATAAGAACTCAAAGTACCAAATTTCAGCGAATTCTGTTGAAAAACACGCTCAAGAACCTCAAAATACCGAAATTTTGGGGTTACCCTTACATGGGGGCTGTCCGAAAAAATGGACCTATATTTATAATTTTTAGTGAGGATATTTGCTACCCAATAAGAACTCAAAATACCAAATTTCACCGAATTCGGTTGAAAAACACGCTCAAGAACCTCAAAATACCGAAAATTGGGGGGTATCCTTATATGGGAGCTATGCCTAAACGTGGACCGATATAGCCCATCTTCGAACTTGACCTGCCTGCAGACAAAAGACGACTCTATGCGAAATTTTGGGGCTCTATCTCAATTCGTTTAGACGCTAGAGTGATTACAACAGACAGACGGACAGACGGACATGCATAAATCGTCTTAGAATTTTACGCTGATCAAGAATATATATACTTTATAGGGTCGGAAATGAGTATTTCGATGCGTTACAAACGGAAAAACAAAACTAATATACCCTCCATACTATGGTGGAGGGTATAAAAAGGGGGTTATATGGGGACTACCCCAAAAAGGGGGCGAATATTAATAATTTTTGGTAGGGAGATTTGTTACCATATACGACTACAAAATACCAAATTGCAGCAAATTCCGTTGAAAAACGCGGTCAAGAACCCCAAAATACCGAAAATTGAGGGGTACCGTTATATGGGGGGGTACCAGAAAAAATTGACCTATATTTATAATTTTTAGTAGGTTTATTTGGTACCCAATAAGAACTCAAAGTACCAAATTTCAGCGAATTCTGTTGAAAAACACGCTCAAGAACCTCAAAATACCGAAATTTTGGGGTTACCCTTACATGGGGGCTGTCCGAAAAAATGGACCTATATTTATAATTTTTAGTGAGGATATTTGCTACCCAATAAGAACTCAAAATACCAAATTTCACCGAATTCGGTTGAAAAACACGCTCAAGAACCTCAAAATAGGGTCGGAAATGAGTATTTCGATGCGTTACAAACGGAAAAACAAAACTAATATACCCTCCATACTATGGTGGGGGGTATAAAAAGGGGGTTATATGGGGACTACCCCAAAAAGGGGGCGAATATTAATAATTTTTGGTAGAGAGATTTGGTACCTATTAGGAACTCAAAATACTAAATTACAGTTAATTCGGAGGAAAAATACAATCAAAACCCCCAAAATTCTAAAAATTGGGAGGTACCATTATATAGGGGCTACCAGAAAAAGTGGACCTATATTTATAATTTTTTGTGGAGACATTAAGGACCCAATAAGAACCCAATGTAGCAAAGTTCAGCGAAAAACGTGCTCAAGAACCCCAAAATACCGAAAATTGGGGGGGGGGCACCCTTATATGGGGACTACCCGAAAAAATTGACCTATATACATAATTTTTTTTAGAGAGGTTTGGTACCTATTAAGAACTCAAAACACTAAATTACAGCCAATTCGGCGGAAAAATACAACCAAAACCCCCAAAATACTGAAAATTAGGAGGTTCCGTTATATGGGGGCTGCCAGAAAATATGGACCTATACTTATAATTTTTTGTGGAGACATTTAGTATCCAATAAGAACCCAATGTACCAAATTTCAGCGAGATCGGCTAAAAAAGGCGCTCAAGAACCCTAAAATACCGAAATTTGCCGGGTACCCTTATATGGGAGCTATGCCTAAACGTGGACCGATATATCCCATCTTCGAACTTGACCTGCTTGCAGACAAAAGACAACCCTATGCAAAATTTCAGCACCCTATCTCAATTCCTTCAGAAGATAGCGTGATTACAACAGACGGACAGACGGACGGACATGGCTAGATCGTCTTAGAATTTTACCCTGATCATGAATATATATACTTTATAGGGTCGTAAATCAATATTTCGAGGAGTTACAAACGGAATGACAAAATTAATATACCCTCCATACTATGGTGGAGGGTATAAAAAAGGGGGTTATATGGGGACTACCCCAAAAAGGGGGCGAATATTAATAATTTTTGGTAGAGAGATTTGGTACCTATTAAGAACTCAAAATACTAAATTACAGCTAATTCGGCGGAAAAATACGATCAAAACCCCCAAAATACTGAAAATTAGGAGGTTCCGTTATATGGGGGCTACCAGAAAATATGGACCTATACTTATAATTTTTTGTGGAGACATTTAGTATCCAATAAGAACCCAATGTACCAAATTTCAGCGAATTCGGCTGAAAAGGCGCTCAAGAACCCTAAAATACCGAAATTTGCCGGGTACCCTTATATGGGAGCTATGCCTAAACGTGAACCGATATATCCCATCATCGAACTTGACCTGCCTGCAGACAAAAGACAACCCTATGAAAAATTTCAGCACCCTATCTCAATTCCTTCAGAAGATAGCGTGATTACAACAGACGGACGGACGGACAGACGGACGGACATGGCTAGATCGTCTTAGAATTTTACCCTGATCATGAATATATATACTTTATAGGGTCGGAAATGAATATTTCGAGGAGTTACAAACGGAATGACAAAATTAATATACCCTCCATACTATGGTGGAGGGTATAAAAAGGGGATTATATCGGGGGTTATATAGCGAATATTAAACATTTTTGGTAGAGAGATTTGTTACCATATACGACTACAAATTGCAGCAAATTCGGTTGAAAAATGCGCTCAAGAACCCCCAAATACCGAAAATTGGGGGTATTCTTATATTAGGGGTATCCGAAAAAATAGACCAATATTCATAATTTTTGGTGGAGAGATTTGGAACCTATTAAGAACCCAATGTGCCAAATTTCAGCGAATTCGGTTGAAAACCGCGCTCAAGAACCTTAAAATTCCAAAAATTGGGGGTGCCGTTATATGGGGGTACCAGAAAAAATTGACCTATATTTATAATTTTTAGTAGGGAGATTTGCTTCCCAACAAGAGCTCAAAGTACCAAATTTCAGCGAATTTGGTTGAAAACAGCGCTCAAGAACCTTAAAATACCGAAAATTGGGGGTACCGTTATATGGGGGGTACCAGAAAAAATTGACCTATATTTATTTCTGGTAGGGAGATTTGCTTCCCAATAAGAGCTCGAAGTACCAAATTTCAGCGAATTCGGTTGAAAAACACGCTCAGGAACCTCAAAATACCGAAAATTGGGGGGTACTGTTATATGGGAGCTATGTCTAAACGTGGACCGATATATCCCATCTTCGAACTTGGCCTGCCTGCAGACAAAAGACAACTTTGTGCAAAATTTCAGCACCCTATCTCAATTCCTTCAGAAGATAGCGTGATTACAACAGACGGACGGACAGACGGACGGACATGGCTAGATCGTCTTAGAATTTTACCCTGATCAAGAATATATATACTTTATAGGGTCGGAAATGAATATTTCGATGTGTTACAAACGGAATGACAAAATTAATATACCCTCCATACTATGGTGGAGGGTATAAAAATACCGAAAATTGGGGGATACCCATATATGGGAGCTATGCCTAAACGTGGACCGATATATCCCATCTTCGAACTTGACTCAATTTTTTCGGGTAGACCCCATATAAGGGTTCCCCCAATATTGGCTATTTTGGGGTTCGTGAGCGCGTTTTTCAACCGAATTCGCTGCAATTTGGTAGTTTGTAGTCGTATATGGTAACAAAGTACTCGAATACTAAATTACAGCCAATTCGGTGGAAAAATACGACCAAAACCCCCAAAATACTGAAAGTTAGAAGGTGTCGTTATATGGGGGCTACCAAAAAAAAGTGGACCTATACTCATAATTTTTTGTGGAGACATTTAGTATCCAATAAAAACCCAACGTACCAAATTTCAGTGAATTCGATTGAAAAACACGGTCAAGAACTTAAAAATACCGAAAATTGGGGGGTACTCATATATGGGAGCTATGCCTAAACGTGGACCGATATATCCCATCTTCGAACTTGACTTGCCTGCAGACAAAAGACAACCCTATGCCAAATTTCAGCACCCTATCTCAGTTCCTTCGGAAGATAGCGTGATTACAACAGGCGGACGGACGGACATGGCTATATCGTCTTAGAATTTTACCCTGATCAAGAATATATATACTTTATAGGGTCGGAAATGAATATTTCGATGAGTAACAAACGGAATGAAAAAACTAATATACCCTCCATACTATGGTGGAGGGTATAAAAATATCGGCATATAATCTTGAATCGTTAGTGTTTGACTCTGCTCGATCTATTGCCTCTGCCATAATAGTTTTCTTTTTTCTGCCGTTTTGTGGCGAATTTTTAGTATGTTTAACTTGTCATAATTGTTTTCCCAATCAATAAGTGGCATGCAATGTCTGTTTCTATCCCAATTGTAACTCTTGTTAGCCTCCACATCGTGATTTTCCTCCACTTCTTTATATGGTTGTTGCTGTATGTTGGACTTATGTTGTCTTCAGGGATGGTCCGTGTGACGAATTTTTAGGTTTTCGACTGTCAAAAAGTTGTAAACGTCGAAAACGTAATATACCCGTATACAATGTAATGAATGTAGTAAACGTCATTTATATGAATATTTTCAACATATATAGTTATATCCAAGAATATGTATTAGTTTTACATATATCTGACTATTTTTTACTAGGACTGATAAAAAATTCTTATCTTTTTTGAGAAAATAATTCTGAAATTGGATATGGATTTGAGAAAAGCATACGCAATCTGTAAATGGATTAATAAATTTATCTATTTTCTCAAAAACCTAATGATTTTGGGTGGGTTTCCGTTGTTTCTGATGTATGTATTACGTCGGAAATGTATGTCATATATGTCACTGTTTCTAACGGACCTTCTCTGGTTTGCTTAATTCGCAGGGTTCCCTGCCGGACGTGTCTCCCCGGCTTGCTGTGGTTACCCCACAGACAGTTCGGACATTTAGGAGTGATGGTGTTGGGCTTGCAACATCTGGAACAAAATAATAACCTATCAGTAGATTGGCAGTTCATAAATAAATTACCACCATAGGCCTTTGGTGCCTCCGGGGTATGCTTTTCTCTGCGTCCTTGCATTCCAATCGCATCATTTCCACGGTCGGTATAGATATTGGGTAAATAAGCATTTTATATGCTCCCATATATATATTATTTTTTTATTTACAATTCATTAATATACAATTCAAATATAGATGTCGCCTCAGCGCCAGTTGGCTTTATAGAGGCTAATTGACAACAATTTAACATACTATGTTCACGCATATATTGCTGAATTGGAGCGTGGGAGTTCACTGATTAATTGCAGAGACCGTGTAATGGAGAGCCAAAACAAGAAGCAAATATATGTACGTATATTTGTTCTCGTTGCTTGCACAAATGGATGAAGAAAATGAACCCAACAGAGCACCAGAAAAATAAAATAATAAAGTGTTAGGATATTCAGTGTTGGAGAGTATCTTTATTATTTTGGATGCCTTAGGATTGACTACTCACTGGACAGGTGTGGTATCTTCCAAGGTTAGCAAAAAACAGACAGATGAAAAAAGAAATTGTCCCTTCAACATGGCCGATATACTCGCTATAAACTGATTACTTTAGTACAAGTATCTTGCCGTTATTACACTGGAATAACCTTGGCATTTTTAGAAAGATATTAGTTAATCAAAAAGAAAGGGGAAAGTTTAGGGATGCACATTTGGCGTAAACATTCCTCCCCCTTACAGTGTGTACTGTAATGGAATAAATATTTAAAAAAAAACTTATTATGGCGGATGTTGAAGAGACATATATAGAATGGGAATAATTAATTTCGAACAGGTTAAATAGAACTTAGTTTAAAAATTCACATTTGTAAGTTCATTATTTATAAAAATCCAATTTGAATAATATTCATTTTTTTTTTTGAGATATAATAATTAAAAAAAAAAATGACTTTTAGTCTAAATTCTAATCTAATGGTTGAATGTTCCGTACAGTACAATTCCAAATAAAGTACTTTGGGCAGTTGGAAGTCCGGGTTTGGCATACATTCCATCGAGTACAATTCTTGCGTATACATCGACGCCTAGAACGATGTCAATGGGCGCAGATACGTTGAAAAACTTATCTGCCAATATAAAGTTAGCGAAATGTTCTTTTATGGAGTCAGGGAGCGATTTCTTTGGCGTCAGGGTGCCGATCCGGTGGTTTACTCTTAGTGTAACATCTATACTCCTTGACAATTCCGCTGTAGCCCATAGAGTTAGGGGGCAAATTGTTTCCTTGTCAAGTTCCAGACATACCACGCCTAACTTATCCAATAGCCTTTGGGATACGTAGCTCATTCTGGCCGCAGAATCAAGAAGGCATCTAGCCTGATGGTTTTTTCCCTTATTTTCGACTCTTACTAAAATGGTTGGCAGTAGAGTGACCATGTTGTGGTTTAGTAGGGAGGTAAGGGATGCGGTGGTTGGCGTAATGGGAGCAATGCGTGAATCTCGACCAGACGTTGAAGAACCGGACAAAGACTGTACAGCTTGACTTGATGTTGAGTTAGTTGCCTGTCTGATATGCCTATCATCTGTCACCCTCCTCTCGGCTTCCCGAGATGAAGCTTTCCGAAGTCTAGAATGGGTGTGGAGTAGTGAATGATGTGCCTTGCCACAGTACCTACAGCCCGTTTTGGTGAAGCAAGTCCCCTGTGAGTGAGTATGGGCTAAGCAGTTCATGCAGTAACCATACTTCTTCACAACGCGCATACGGTCCAGGGTGTTTAAGTCGTGAAAACGAGAGCATGACTTAAGAGCATGCCTTTGCCGGCAAACTCTACACGCAAACTTGCATTTGGTGGAAACTGATGTTCTTCTATTGTGAAACTTCATTTTTCTGAAAAAGAGACAAATATTAGATATGGAAAAGGGATTTTTGGATAGGATAGGATAGAGAAATAATTTAATTTAGGAAATTTTAGGATAAAAGGATAATTAGTTATGGGATATTGTCTAATATAATGACTAATTTCGTAATGGGTCTGGTTATCACGCCTCCTTGCGTGCGGACATCAGCAACTCTTACTCGGTTGTCGGACCCATGGTATACTTTCGTAACTCTTCCCAGTCTCCAACAATTAGGAGGCAGGTTTTCTTCGCGGACTACCACAAGAGTATTCTCAGTGACATTAATCTCTGGAGATTTCCATTTATGTCGTTTCTGGAGTTCCTTTAAATATTCATTCTTCCACCTGGCACAGAAATGCTGATGGATCGCCTTGAGCCTTTGCCACCGATTTCGTATAGATATCGGTTCTTCCTGGATTTCCGGATCTAACGGTAATAAGATTGGAGTTCCAATTAAGAAATGGCCAGGAGTTAATGCTGTTAAGTCAGATGGACTTTGCGACATAGAGGATATAGGTCTAGAATTAAGACAGGCTTCGATCCGCGATAACAAAGTCTGAAACTCCTCGAATGTGTATCTGGTAGATCCTGCAACCTTCTTGAAATGTTGCTTAAAGCTTTTTACCCCCGCCTCCCATAAGCCTCCCATATGTGGGGCGCCTGGAGGTATGAAGTGCCAGGTAATGTTTTGGTGGGAATAGTTCCAAAACCGATTCTAGGGTTCTATGACGGTTTGTTAAAAACCTATCCAACTCTGACCATTGTGGAATGATAGCCTTGTCGGTCAACGTTTGCTCCCATAATGTGAGTGTTGAATCCGGAAGGCAATTGGAGCACAAGAATATAAAGATTGGATTCCAGCTGTTGACATCAATGCTATAAAGATTCAAAGTGGATATGCAACCATTTATATCCCTTTGAATCCTTTTAAGAGATGCCGCATTTTCGGTTGGAATCGAGGGAAGGCTAAAAAGAATTTTGAGCTGCTCATTAACAAGAACCCTTTTGTTCTCATAGCGCGCACACAGGTTACTCCAGGCATTCTGGAAGCCATCATTGGTGAGCGGACTTTTGGCTACAATCTCATGAGCTTCTCCCTTAGTTTTCTGCGACAAATGGAAAAGCTTTTCTACCGGGCACAACTTTGAATTGCGGATACAAACTGCGGAAAACATATCGCGGAACGTAGGCCATGACCTATAATCACCATGGAAGGTGGGAAGCTCTATTGGAGGCAAATGAAAAGGGTTGTTTGGAGATGGTTGAAGGCTAGGAGAGGGACTGTGAACTATGTTCGACATGTTTTCTAAAGCTTCAGTTAACTTTGATATGATGCGACAGTAGGTGGAATACGAATTCCTATATTTTTGTTTCACTGTCTCGATTTCTGACGCTTCGTCATCCGCCTCTTCCTCACTCTCTTCTTTGTTGGACAAGTCATCCAAACATTGTTCATATATTACTCTAAGTCTTTCCCAAGTAGATTTTGTTTCCCCGATGTGCGCATCTAAAAGGCAACGTGTGGATACGGGGAACTCATTGCTATTGAGTGACGCCTCAAACTCCACCAAGCTATCAGCTAGGCGAATAAATCTGTCTAATGACATTTTTCCCTCTTTCTCTTTTTTTGTGTAAATCACAAGGAATTGGGAATATTGGAAAAATCAGGTCTGAGATTTAGCAATAGAAGCAAATAATAATTTATCCTCAAGGCACTCGACAGATTTAGATTTGGAAATTAACAAAAGAAAACTAAATTTTATACAAATGTTCAATTTAGGAAATAGTTTGAACAATCTATGTATATGGAAAACAAAAAAAATATAAATTTTATGGAAGATGTTTTCTTTTCCTATGACCTAAGTTGAATCAAAAATCTATGAAAAGATATCAAAAAAGAAATAAAGAAAATTTTTAATGTCAAAAATCCACTACTATGAAAATCCAAGAAAGAAATATTTAATAAACCATTAATATTAATTAACAGAAATATATATAATTTTTTTTAACTTCAAATTTAAAACTTTGTTCAATTCGTTTAAAGAATTAAATTGAATTAAAATTAAAATTGCCTATAAAAAATTTTAGAAAAAATGGAAAAAAATGAGAGAATAATAGAAAACAGTTGAAAAAATCTAGAAAAACTATTAAAAAATATTATGATATTTGGAAAATCAAAAAATATTGAAACAAATAGAAAATAAAAATATTTCGAAATATAAAATGTTGTTCGGACAAAATCGAAAAGTAAATAAAAATTAGAGGAAATAAATTTCAAGAATAGAAATAAAAAAACTGAGAAGAATTATAAAAATTATAAAATTGTGAGTTTAATGTGAAAAAAATCTAAAAAAAAAATATTAAAATAAAATTGTTTTGAGGAAAAAAGTGAAACATTATAGAAAAAACATAAATTTAAAATTACAAAAATATTGAGAAAAAATAAAAAAAAGAAGTATTAGAACCTTAAAAGATATTTAAAAATTTGAATTCCAATTTAAGAAAATCAAAAAAAAATAAAATAAATAAAAGTATTAATTCTGATATGAAAATGAAAAGACTAAAGACTGCTTCAACCCACTGTGTCAGTCTATCTGTTGACGAACTATCTATGGAATATCGCAAAAAATGTAAACAAACCCGACAGATTGTCTGGCGGAGGGTACAAAATGGAAACAAAACATTGAACCAACTGCTTGTTTCTTATTTGTTTTGATTTTGATGGAGAGCGCCAGGCACGTGTGACTCACTTATCATTGTTTATTCTCTGTTGTTATTACGCACATACACGTACGCGCAAACCATTTACATGAGATAAGGAAACAGAGAAATCCACATGAAGAGACCAGCACAAAACACGCAAGGCAATCAGCCAACCAGTGAAGTCCACTCAAAGAGAACGAACGCAGCCCACAACATACTAGGCAAAATGAACTGTTGCTGACTATGCCACCAGCACTCAATGTACAAGAGCGCTTAAATTCTCAGTGGCCGTAAGAGAAATGTGCTTTAAGAGTTAGGAGAAGCTGGTTTGATGAGTGTTGTCCAACTCTGAACGGCATGCGTATATGTGGGACAAAGAGACTTGTGTTGTGATTCGTTGCTCAGCGCACTTAAGAGAAAGGCATGTGCTGAAACTCAGATTAATCAGGTGGATGAGCGAAGCAGTACTCTCAACGGACATGCGCATAAATGCCAATATGAGGAATGACTTGAGCGGCAGTCAGTGGAATGTTATTAACATTGATGTTGGATCACCTATGTTAATAACATGTGCATTTGTTCGATATAATGGTTTGAACATACCAAATAACAAAACCACGTTTTTTGAGGAGCGTGTTAAACACTGTCAAACAAAAGTATTTTACATCAAGCAAAGGCTTGTGTAAACTGTGAATTTTTTTATATTTATTTTTTAATATGATTATTTTTTTTTGAAATTTTGGATAAAATGACCATATTTAGATTCACCTGGTCTGCCACTTTACACTTTAATCAGTATTTGGGGAACTTACTGCGGATTACAAGATTGTAATTTTTACTTGCTATGCTTTGCCGTCGGCACTTCTCTGGAACAAACTTCAATTTTTTTTGCGGTTTTTTCCACTTTTACCAGCAAATTTAGGGGTTTGTCCAAGTTTACCGGCAACTTTAGGGTATTTGATCCAAGTTTACCAGCAACTTTAGGGTATTTGATCCAAGTTTACCAGCAACTTTAGGGGTTTTCTCCAAGTTTACCGGCAACTTTAGGTTATCTTTTTAATAATAATTTTGTAACACCGTGTTGTGTGACAAAAACCAAACTGATCTCACTTGAAAATCCAACTAGCGAAGGAACCAAAACATACCAGTGAGCATCAATTTTTTGTGAAGCTGAAATCTCTCCTTACGGCCCTGTCTCTGATCCGGCTCGTTAGGACCAAAATGTTCACGCATATATTGCTGAATTGGAGCGTGGGAGTTCACTGATTAATTGCAGAGACCGTGTAATGGAGAGCCAAAACAAGAAGCAAATATATGTACGTATATTTGTTCTCGTTGCTTGCACAAATGGATGAAGAAAATGAACCCAACAGAGCACCAGAAAAATAAAATAATAAAGTGTTAGGATATTCAGTGTTGGAGAGTATCTTTATTATTTTGGATGCCTTAGGATTGACTACTCACTGGACAGGTGTGGTATCTTCCAAGGTTAGCAAAAAACAGACAGATGAAAAAAGAAATTGTCCCTTCAACATGGCCGATATACTCGCTATAAACTGATTACTTTAGTACAAGTATCTTGCCGTTATTACACTGGAATAACCTTGGCATTTTTAGAAAGATATTAGTTAATCAAAAAGAAAGGGGAAAGTTTAGGGATGCACATTTGGCGTAAACATACTATATTAATTCTGATTATTATATTATATTAACTATATAGAATGTGTAAATCCGCATATAAAAATATTTTACCTGTTAATTTTAAATTTTGAAAGCTATTTATAAACAGTGAGAATAGTAAGGGGCCTAAAACAATTCCCTTAGGCACACCATATTTAACTTCACTTACTCTGCTACGTTCTGTCCCAACTTGTACGAACTGTTTACGATTATCTAAATAACTTTTGAGAAGGGAATGTGCATTACCACGTATACCATAATACATTAGTTTTTCCAGCAACAATTTACGGTCAACTAGATCAAACGCTTTAGAGAGATCATAAAAAACAGCCGCTACAGCTTTTTTACCCATATCCAAACCTTGGCAAATATAATTTTGAACATTTATCACAGCTTCTTCTGTACCGCAACCCTTACGGAACCCATACTGATACTTATTTAAAATATTGTTGCTTATTAGGTAATTGTAAATTTGATTGATGAAATCGGCCTGAATTTTTCGACAGTGCTTGCCTGACTTTCCTTAGGAATAGGGATTACTTTATGAATTTTCAAAATGTTTGGATATTCTCCTGTTCTTATCACATCGTTGAATATTTCTACTAAAAGTGGAGTAATTATATTAGTCGAAGATAAGATTAATCTGGGATAAATCTCGTCATGACCACAACACTTATCAGTTTTTATTTTACCTATTATTTGTTTCACTTCATCATAGGTCGTATAATTCAAACATAACCGACAATCAAACCTATTAAGAGTTCCAAAGATGTTAATGTTGTCAGAAGGATAATGTAAAATTTTTTGTTTATGATTGTCTATAGATTCTAAAAAATAATTAATCTTTTGAAATTACGAAGAAAAAGGGAAGACAAAGCGATTGAGGAATAATTAAAAAGAATAAGTAGAATTATAAAAAAAGCACACATGGATTCAATGAATAATTTTTATATACTCAAACTAGAAAAATTCAGTCTGATCCCAAAAAATCGTGGCGATTCTTAAATGAAACCCTCGGGAAGAAAACGAATAGAGAGTTGAATGTTGTTGATTTCATTGAAAATCCCATTTTGAATAACAAGTGCAAAGCTGAAACACTAAAGCTTTGCACTTGTTATTCAAAATGGGATTTTCAATGAAATCAACAACATTCAACTCTCTATTCGTTTTCTTCCCGAGGGTTTCATTTAAGAATCGCCACGATTTTTTGGGATCAGACTGAATTTTTCTAGTTTGAGTATATAAAAATTATTCATTGAATCCATGTGTGCTTTTTTTATAATTCTACTTATTCTTTTTAATTATTCCTCAATCGCTTTGTCTTCCCTTTTTCTTCGTAATTTCAAAAGACGTTCTTTATACATTATTAGCTCCCGAAGGTTATCATTCACCCAAGGTGAAACATAATTACGTATATCCTTTTTATAAGTCACACTGATTATTGACTTATCAATCGCAGATTTAATACATGATACAAGGTTTTCAGTGTCAAGAGAGGGATCACCGGTATGTGACAATTCCGAAATTGCATTACCAAAAATCTATTGAATTTTTTAAAATCACACTTTTCAAAACTTGTTTGCTGTATATCTTTGGTTTGTACTTTAATTTGTATCTCAGCAATGATCATATTATGGTCATAGAGTCCACATTCAACTGAATAAATCCTTGTAGGTACGCACATATTACTATACATATGATCTATTGAAGTTCCACTACATGGTCTCGTAATAAGATTATGGCAGCTTTTAAAATCATAAAGATGCAAAAGGTCGTAAATCTCCTGAAACGAATCAAATTCCAAAGCATTCACATTGGCATCACCCATAATAATGAATGGGTGTCTTGCACTCAAAATTAGCAAGCTTTCTAAAAATGATTTATAATTTATAAAATTACATTTGGGAGATTTATAAAATGATGCAAAAATAATTTCTTTGCCGTTAAGTTTCACATCAATTACTTTCAACACAATGGATTCTATACAATTATTGCTGACATTTTCCAGCACAACGAAATGTAATTCATCTTTAACAAATGCTGTCGTTCCACCATAACCATCATTTCTACAACAATGTACAGCATTGTAGCCAGGAATGTTATAAATGTCAATAGTATCTTGCCTAAAAATGAGATCTGTTTTTATACTTTTGACCATATCGTCATCCGTAATAGGATGCGCTAAGTATGATCTAAGCTGTCCCATCTCGTGGAAATATGCACCCACTCCACTAAATCCCTCATTGCTTTAAACGTTGTTTTAGTTTTTCGATACTGCGGTTTTAACACATCTTTTAATTGTATCCACTGCGAAAATTTTCGCATTTGTTGTGCCTGCCAAAACCACAGCACAGGTACTGATATTAAAAGAGGGAATCAAGCAGGATCTCATCCCAGGAAATACCATATTGTCAATGGAGACATTCAACTCGGAAAATGAATTAATATACAGTGATCTCTTAGAGATTCACATAAATATTAAGGCAAAATGTATCTACCCTAATTCGTAGTTGTTCATTAACCATCGAGGACGCTGCTACCGACGGTGACTGTTCTTTATAATATGTAGACTGTTCTCCATAATATTCCAATTTCTATGTTCATTTTGGTTTCCAAAAGTAACTGTCCTGGTAGTAAAGCTATGAAACTCCGTTCTCACTAATATGTCTGACGTTTTCCTGATATCTTAGACTTCTGTTATGACAATGCAAACCTGATGACTGATTTCGTACCGGTTCTGGAGTTGATAATCTTTCTCCTCCAATATCGGATCAAGTTTGTGGTGTTTGAGAAGATTAGAAATATTGTCTTGAACTAGATGTCGAATAATCGTCTCAGATGTGTCTCTACTTTGTGTATTAACATCATTCATCTTGTTTTTTAATTCAATTATTATTTTCTTTTTAGTTTCGATCGTATGTTGTCCTGAACTCTGGTCGAAATATGATGGCCAATTCCTTTTTTGGCTGCTCTGAACCTGGTCATCATTCCCCAACCTATGTGTGGAAGTGGTTTATATTGGAAAGTGCTAGTATAAAATGTCATATATGACATTTCATGATTTCTCTATTAATCTCAAATTTACCTAATTTAATATTCTAGTTACTGTCAACATAAAAATTTTAAAATTTCTTAAAATCAATTTATTTTGTTTTTTGTCACCGGAAGGTAACGGTAGTATTCTCAACGGTGGTGCTATGATCAATAGATCATGCATTCAAATTGTTTGCGTAGCATCGTAAATAAATAGAGAAAACTGAAAATAAATCGGAGTTTTAAAATTGTGTCAATATTAACCTAGGATTTTATTGATTATTTATAATATTATCGGAAATAATTTTATTGCCTTTGTTATGGTGTTTTGTGGACGTAACCCAAAATAGCGAACGAATTAATAATAATTACAATGTACCTAGCGTATATGATGGAAAGCGGCGCTAAAAAATCGTTAGAATTTGACAATCCTTCAAGCACAAATCTGTACTTAAGGGTAGTAACAAATTCTAACGTAGACAAATTGTACAACAAAAAGCTAAAAATAATTGGATAATAATGATAATAATGAAATATATGTTATGAATTTAAACATTGCCGCCAGCGTTGCAACATAGAGCTATGTTGCAAAAAAAGTAAATTAATTTAAGATTTAATGTAATATAAAAGATAGTCATTATTTTCAAAGTATATTTATATTTATTTATTTCATGAAATAATACTAAAGCCTCCAAGGCCAATGAACAGTATTAACATCATAACATAATCCTAAGTAGTAAATTATAACTTAAAACTATCAAATTTTCATATATAGTATATAGGCTCCCCAGCCATAACTACAGAAAAAAAAACAATAATACAAATAATGGACATGATAGCAACAACATAACCAAAACTTAAGTATCAGAAGCTTTAACAAACGGAATAATATGAATAAAAAAACCAGTACTAAGATATTATAGGATTCAAAAGTTTTAAACGAAATGCATTATTGGTTTGTGAAAATGTTTTGAGTTCAATAGGCAGATAATTCCATATACGGGCAACTCGAACAATAAATGATTTCTCAAAAGTGGAATTGTATATTCTAGGTATAAAAAGCTGAGTATTTCTCGTGGACATACCAAACCTGAACATATTCGCCAATAAAAGAGGTACACCCATTTTTTACTATTTTGTAAAAGGCATATACAACTCTAATTGAAACAAACTGTTCAAAGTTCACACCCTAGAGGCTCTCCACATAACTTGAAATGTGCTCATGACGTCTATCTCCATAGACAAAACGAGTTATAGTATTGACCACACGTTTTAACTTTGAAGAAACCCGTTTTATTGTGCCAGACATAATTTTGAATCCAAAATAAATAAATATGAGGCATTAATAGAGCATATGTCAGCCTTCTTTTAACCCAAGTAGGAAGGTATATATTCGTAGAATATAATCTACGAATGGTACTACAGATTCACCTTTGAACCAAATCTACATGAGTCTCATACAAAAGCTTGTCATCCACTAATACACCTAACATTTTGTGACAATTAACAAAGCCGATTCTTTGTTGACCAATATATATATTGGGTTCATACAAAGCATTATCAAATCTGATTGCTTTAATTTTCGATGGATTAATACAAAGCATGTTTTCAGAGCACCACTGTTCAAATTGAGCGAGGGATATGTTGATTTTACGTTCAAATGATAAAGGCAAATCATTAATGCAACTAAAGACAAGAAATACATCATCAGCAAACAAGTGTGGTTTACAATAAACATCACAAAAACACTTCTGTAAACTATTCACATATAGAATAAAAAGTAGAGGACCTAACACAAAACTCTGTGCTACACCACTTGTAAGTGAAAGCTCATTCCAAACATTTCCATTACGAGATACAAATTGAGATCTATCACGCAGATAAGATCCAACAAGTCTACACGCAGTAGCAGAGAAATTGAACTCTGAATTAAGTTTATGTAACAACAAAGAATGAGAAATTGAGTTGAATGCTTTCGTAAGACCCAATGACACAACTATAGAATTAACATTAACATTTAGGTTACTTCTAATAACATCCGCCATATATAGTAGTAACCCTGTGGTATTGTGATTTTTATGGAAAGTAAACTGACCATTATAAATGAATCTGCTCACGTTTGCCAATATTTGCTCTTTCATAATATGTTCACATATTTTCGATAATACCGGGAGAATTGAGATGGCACTTTGGCAATGGTACGACTCGAGCTTTTTCCAGAGCAGCGCAAATATAGAAAAAGTCAGTATAGAATTTATTAAATCATGTCAGAAATGTAAGGAAAGATTAACCTTAAAAAATCAATAGTAATGCCATCAACACCAATAGATTTTGATTTAATTTTGTTTAGGACCATAGCAATGTCATTAACATAAACACAACTAAAAGAAAAACTATTCTCCGAATCACTGAAAACTTGTGACTCGAAATCAACAAAAGATGAATTATTAAAAACAAAAGATCGATTTACTCCATTAACTTCAAGGTTACCAACAAAGTCATCATCTCCCATAAATCTAGATCGTTTCAAAAATTTCCATAGAACAGTTGAACCCATAGTGTTCAACTTACACTGAAGTTTAATGAGGCAGAAATTAACGAATGACCAGAGATTGCAGGACAAATAGTCTGATCCGAAAGATGAACCATAGAACTATTACTAACTAACATAAAATCGATCAAGGAAGACGAAGCATGCGAAACATCATAGTGTGTTGGTTTAGAATTGTGTAAAATTGACAGATTCCCTTAAACGAAAACACGCTGAACGGCTTATCAGGGTTTTTTGACTGACAAACAAATTACAATTAAAATCGCCAACAATAACTATATTAGAATACCTTAATAGCAAATCAGTATGAAGTTGTTCAAAAGCAACAAAATCACCAGGAGGAGGAAGATACACAACACCGAATAAGATTTTGACATCACCTGAGAGAAATTCAATAAATAACGATTCGCATTTCCCTATTTCACAGCATTTAAATACAATTGTATGCTCTAAGCCATTTACAATATAAAGTCCAACACCACCACCTCTTATATTCCCATGATCACACCTCACGAATTTATACCCAGGTATATCAACCAAACGACTAGAAATATCCGCCTTAAACAACGTTTCAGAGACACCAAAAACATTCACACAAGAATCAGAGATAACAGACTTAAGCTCACAAAATTTAGTAGAATTCATAGAAGGCCTTAACTTCGACAATTTAAATGAGCCACATTGAGCTTCCCATCACAAGATTTCAAAACCGAGTTTATATACACATTGTTGCTTATCGCTGGTCCAAAGTTTGTATTAGAAGACATCAAAAATGGAAAAAGTAGTTAATGCGGGGAACACTATATATAAAAATAACACAGTATTACTATTCATAAAAAAAAATCATCAAAATCCTTTTCTTCAACACAGCTGAACAAAAATTCAATAAAAAATGAGATCTGGTTAAAAAAGTAAACTAAACTACAAAGACAATACATAAATATCAGGAACTATCAGGAACTCAATTCTACACTCGGCTTGCATCACTATGAAAAGTTTCGCATTGATTAGCATCATGTGTAAGATTCCTGCCATCCGGAAGCATAAGCCAATTTTGAATTTCGTAACCACATTTAGTTGACGAAATTTCTTGCAAATATAGTTTAAATGTGCAGCTGCAGGAGTGAAGTGGTCATTAAGGTACACACGATTGCTCAAGTTACCCCCTAGTCCATCAAGTATGTCGGAAACTTTTAGGTTGCGAGTTCTGAAGTACTGCTTCATCAGACTATCTATCATCGATACATTATTGAATTTCACCAGTATTTGTATCATACGATTAATATAGCATACATGGTTTATGTCAAGACATTAAAGAAGGAGTGTAATGCTATAATAGGTGCCCTCTGGCAGACTTCCAATAAGAATATCAGATCGGTTTAATCTCTTATGCAAAATATTGTCCTCATTTTCAAGAGCAACAAATTTGGTTGCAGCAGACTCTTCAAAACGTTGAACATTCTCATTGCATTACTGAATATCCGACTGCATCTCTGCAACAAAAGAAGTCACTTCATTCTTTAAATCTTCCAGTACTGCTTTCATGGCGTTTTGCTGGGTTTCATAGCTAAGCACAAAATTATCCAATTTCTCGTTCAAACTATTTATCTTCTCAATTACACCAGAATTGTTTGCATGGTTACTGAGGTTGGGTTCACAAAAGGGACAAATGTAGGCAAACGATTTTACAGATTTTAAAACATGTAGAAATTTATCATCAATATCTGCACATGATGCATGAATCCAAAGTTTACAGGCTTTACATAAAACGCTGGCTTGTGTCTTGGTAATAGATTCATCATAAGTTTTACATTTGACAACTTTACAACCCGGCATCTTGATTAACAACAACACACAGCAAATATAGCGAGTATAGATGGAAGTAGCGACGGCAAAAACAGCAACAATACAGCAGCAGCAACACAACCAGGCGTACGCAATTTAACGCAATATCAATTTCCTCTACTTTTTAAAAATTCAGGCAAATTTCACAAATTATGCTTGCACTTTATAAAATGTAATCTATAGGCACCAGTTTTGTTGTTTATAAACAAACTTAAACAACAATATAAACAATAAGATCAAATGCGATCAAAACGAACGTCTACTCAGGCATAGGGTTCACTAGTTTTATTTAATTAACTTTTGTTTAAAAAGCAATTCAGATTTAGTAATAACAAGTGAAAAAGCGTTAAGTTCGGCCGGGCCGAACTTTGGATACCCTCCACCATAGATATACTAACAGGTACTTGAAATGAAAATATAGGGAAAATACCAAAAAGTCGACCTATACCGACATTTCTACAAACCGATTATGTAAACCATAATATAAATTTAAAAAATGTTTAATGGATAATTATACCCTCAGCCTTATGGCTAATGAGGGTGTATACACTTTGACACGGTGAAAATGTGCCTCGTCGAAATATATTTGTTTTAGACCCCATCTTTCTTTGAACAAAATCCGTTTCAGAAAATTATATTTTCATCCATCTCACTATTTCTTCCAAACTTAGTTCAATTTCGAAGATTGGGAACATCGGTCCACTCCTTCTGGTACCTCCCGCACAGGGGCTAAGTCTAAATACGGTTATAGTTCATATATATAGTTCTTTATAGAACCTTACGTTCTAGTTTGTTATATCGATATCCTACGCAGGTGAAAAGATTACAACAGAGTCTTAGAACAAAACCCAAAACACGGAACAAATCATATAACGATTTTAATATAAACACGTGAAAAAGCGTTAAGTTCGGCCGGGCCGAACTTTGTATACCCTCCACCATATATATACTGACAGGTACTAGAAATGAAAATAAAGGAAACATACCAAAAAGTGGACCTATACCGACATGTCTAAAATCGGATTATGTAAACCATAATACAAATTTCAGAAATTTTTAATTGATAATTCAAATTTGAAGATGGGGAATATCGGTCCACTCCTTCTGAAACCTCCACAGAGGCTAGGTCTAAATGCGACTATAGCTCATTATCGAACCTTACGTTCTAATTTTTTACCTCGCTATCCTCTGCAGGTGAAATGATTACACTAGAGTCTTAGAACCAAACTCAAAACGCGGAACATATCAGATAACTATATTAATGTAAACAAGTGAAAAAGCGTTAAGTTCGGCCGGGCCGAACTTTGTATACCCTCCACCATAGATATACTGACAGGTACTAGAAATGAAAATAAAGGAAACATACCAAAAAGTGGACCTATACCGACATGTCTAAAATCGGATTATGTAAACCATAATACAAATTTCAGAAAATTTTAATTGATAATTCAAATTCGAAGATGGGGAATATCGGTCCACTCCTTCTGAAACCTCCACAGAGGCTAGGTCTAAATGCGACTATAGTTCATTATCGAACCTTACGTTCTAATTTTTTACCTCGCTATCCTCTGCAGGTGAAATGATTACACTAGAGTCTTAGAACCAAACTCAAAACGCGAAACATATCAGATAACTATATTAATATAAAAAAGGGGGTTATATGGGGACTACCCCAAAAAGGGGGCGAATATTAATAATTTTTGGTAGAGAGATTTGGTACCTATTAAGAACTCAAAATACTAAATTACAGCTAATCCGGCGGAAAAATACGATCAAAACCCCCAAAATTCTAAAAATTGGGAGGTACCATTATATAGGGGCTACCAGAAAAAGTGGACCTATATTTATAATTTTTTGTGGAGACATTAAGGACCCAATAAGAACCCAATGTAGCAAAGTTCAGCGAAAAACGTGCTCAAGAACCCCAAAATACCGAAAATTGGGGGGTACTCTTATATGGGGGCTACCCGAAAAAATTGACCTATATACATAATTTTTTTTAGAGAGGTTTGGTACCTATTAAGAACTCAAAACACTAAATTACAGCCAATTCGGCGGAAAAATACAACCAAAACCCCCAAAATACTGAAAATTAGGAGGTTCCGTTATATGGGGGCTACCAGAAAATATGGACCTATACTTATAATTTTTTGTGGAGACATTTAGTATCCAATAAGAACCCAATGTACCAAATTTCAGCGAATTCGGCTGAAAAAGGCGCTCAAGAACCCTAAAATACCGAAATTTGCCGGGTACCCTTATATGGGAGCTATGCCTAAACGTGGACCGATATATCCCATCTTCGAACTTGACCTGCCTGCAGACAAAAGACAACCCTATGCAAAATTTCAGCACCCTATCTCAATTCCTTCAGAAGATAGCGTGATTACAACAGACGGACGGACATGGCTAGATCGTCTTAGAATTTTACCCTGATCATGAATATATATACTTTATAGGGTCGGAAATGAATATTTCGAGGAGTTACAAACGGAATGACAAAATTAATATACCCTCCATACTATGGTTGAGGGTATAAAAAGGGGGTTATATCGGGGGTTATATAGCGAATATTAAACATTTTTTGTAGAGAGATTTGTTACCATATACGACTACAAATTACCAAATTGCAGCAAATTCGGTTGAAAAATGCGCTCAAGAACCCCCAAATACCGAAAATTGGGGGTATTCTTATATTAGGGGTATCCGAAAAAATTGACTTATATTCATAATTTTTGGTGGAGAGATTTGGAACCTATTAAGAACCCAATGTGCCAAATTTCAGCGAATTCGGTTGAAAACCGCGCTCAAGAACCTTAAAATTCCGAAAATTTGGGGTACCGTTATATGGGGGGTACCAGAAAAAATTGACCTATATTTATAATTTTTAGTAGGGAGATTTGCTTCCCAACAAGAGCTCAAAGTACCAAATTTCAGCGAATTTGGTTGAAAACCGCGCTCAAGAACCTTAAAATACCGAAAATTGGGGGTACCGTTATATGGGGGGTACCAGAAAAAATTGACCTATATTTATAATTTCTGGTAGTGAGATTTGCTTCCCAATAAGAGCTCGAAGTACCAAATTTCAGCGAACTCGGTTGAAAAACACGCTCAGGAACCTCAAAATACCGAAAATTGGGGGGTACCCTTATATGGGTATATCCCATCTTCGAACTTGACCTGCCTGCAGACAAAAGACAACTTTGTGCAAAATTTCAGCACCCTATCTCAATTCCTTCAGAAGATAGCGTGATTACAACAGACGGACGGACGGACATGGCTAGATCGTCTTAGACTTTTACCCTGATCAAGAATATATATACTTTATAGGGTCGGAAATGAATATTTCGATGTGTTACAAACGGAATGACAAAATTAATATACCCTCCATACTATGGTGGAGGGTATAAAAATGGGGTTATATGGGGACTACCCCAAAAAGTGGGCGAATACTAATAAATTTTGGTAGAGAGATGTGTTGCCATATACGACTACAAAATACCAAATTGCAGCGAATTCGGTTGAAAAATGCGCTCAAGACCCCCAAAATACTGAAAATTAGGAGGTACCGTTATATGGGGGCTACCAGAAAAACTGGACCTATATTTATAATTTTTAGTGGATACATTAAGTATCCAATAACAACCCAATGCACAAAATTTTAGCGTATTCGGATGAAAAACGCGCTCAAGAACCCCAAAATACCAAAAATTGGGAGTTACTGTTATATGGGAGCTATGCCTAAACGTGGACCGATATATCCCATCTTCGAACTTGGCCTGCCTGTAGACAAAAAACAAATCTGTGCAAAATTTCAGCACCCTATCTCAATTCCTTCGGAAGATAGCGTGATTACAACAGACGGACGGACGGACATGGCTAGATCGTCTTAGAATTTTACCCTGATCAATAATGTATATACTTTATTTTTATATTTCGATGAGTTACAAACGGAATGACAAAATTAATATACCCTCCATACTATGGTGCAGGGTATAAAAATGATTGGCACTCGTAAAGTTGCGAAGGCAATTGAAGATTGCCCTCGAACCCAATATCAATTAGTAAAGGGTTAGTGAAATCCGGAGGTACCGTATAGCGGTTGGTGAGTTGGGCCCATGGGAAATCCGAGCGAGAGTATGTTTGGGCCTTCACTATTCACGGGTATACATCGGGTCCGAGTACCATATGTATAGGGCAGGATCGGAAGAATTGTGGATCAGCCAACATCATCCCACCATAGTTATCCTTTATGGTTTTGGGCCCCGACTCAAATGGAGAGACAATATGCCGTAAGTCCATTACACGAACCGACAGGAGAAGATGTTGTGTCCGGTCGTAAATTGACTCCAAAGAAATTTGGTCCCAGATTTATGGGAGTCAGACGCAGGGATCGGACGAACGATTGGCATATGCGACTATGGCCAGCACAATTGTCGAAAAGGGCTCGAATTGGAATGCGTCGCTCACCCAGAACCATTTGTGCCACTAGAGTGGACCCTAGTGTCACAATATGCTGAATGGCGAGCATATGTGTAGGATTGACAAATTGTACTGGCGGACCGATCGGACGTGGAACAGCGGACCGACTATTTGACTTACACGGACGGACTTGAAGTTGCTGCTGGGATTCAGCACGTGATGGGTAGGGTGCAGAAGAGTGTGGTGTCGCTGCTTACACTCTTGACACCTAGGAGTAATTTTGCACCTTCGCAGAGTGTGTGTTGTGGAAAAGCAATTTGTGCAGCTATTGCGCTTTTCAATAGTGGTATGGGAAGTGGATGGAGCATTCTTCTCATTGGTAATCGCATCCTTCATAGGCACATCATCCTCAAAATCAGAAAGAGATGTAGTCATCTTACTAAGATTTTCCAGAGTAAGTGCTATTTTAATTTGTCAAAATGACCAATTTGACTACAGGTCGTCTTACTATAACGTTTTCCGTCTGTATGTCGGCGACACGAACGCGACCGTCGATACCGGGATAAACTTCTATAACACGACCTGACTTCCACGCTGTAGGAGGTAATTGATCATGGCGAATTACTACAATATCGTCCGTTTGCATATCGCGCTCGGGATACTTCCATTTATATCTTTTATGGTAAGCAGAATTGTTGAGTAAGCGCTTTTACTTTACGATACTGATTCACGATAAGCAAGGAGATTCATCAATTGTTGACTCTGGAGGAGAAAGGATAGGATACAAAATGAAAAAAATGACCTGGTGTCAACGCTACAATATTTTCGGAACCGTCATTCATTGGACAAAGAGGCCTAGAATGTAGCACCCTTCAATTCGAGAAAGTATCGTAGATAAATTTTCAGGTGTATATTTTATGCAAGTTGCGTGTTTTCTAAAGTGGAGCTTGAAGCTTTTTACCGCAGATTCCCAGTGACCACCCATATGTGGAGCTCCAGCTGGAATACATTTCCACGAAAGTCCTTGGTAACTATATTGGAAACAAACCTTATCTTGACTTTCACGAAGTACCATATTTTAATCATGCCCTAACTTTCTGGATGCGCCAACAAAAGTGGTACCATTATCCAAAAATATAGTGTTAGGGCAACCACGACGAGAAATAAATCTATTAACGGCGGCCAAAAACGTTGCCGTTGATAAATCCGATGTGGCTTCCAGATGCACTGCTTTTGTAGAAAAACAAACAAATTCACACACATAGCCCTTTGTAATTTTATATAAATGACCTTATATCAAAAGTACCAGCAAAACCTATGCTTGTAGTGGTGAATGGTCTTATAATGGTTGTTCTATCCGGAGGTAGAGATGCCATAATTTGGGAACAAGTTCTTTTTTCTCTAAAATGCAAGGTTTGCATTTTCGTACAACTTTACGAATTAAGGAAGTTGCTCGAGGTAGCCAGTACTGCATGCCTAACATGCGCAAAACTAACTGAATTCCACCGTGAATGGAAATACTGTGCAATTGTTGTACCAAAAGACTAGAAAATTTGCAATGGAAATGTGACAAACGGCAATTGAGTCGCATTACTCCTTTATTGCCTACGAAAGGAGTCCTTATGTGTGGTTCTTTAATGATAATCCTCGCAGTATTGGTCCGAAGCAGACAATAAATTGCGCTTAGGGACTTCCTCTAGTTCCCAGAAACGAAGGAGAACCTGATTCAGCCTACCTTCACGGGGATATTGAACATTTGTTGAAAAAGTTGTTATGTTATTAGATAGACCTATACTCGTAGAAACTGAACCCGTAAGAAGCAAGCCTAAAACAGTTTTTAGTGCAATCATAGAACCTAATATGTTGGATTGAATTCCCTGCAGTAGTATTTTTATACCCTACAACATAGTATGGAGGGTATATTAATTTTGTCATTCCGTTTGTAACTCATTGAAATATTCATTTCCGACCATATAAAGTGTATATATTCTTGATGAGGGTAAAATTCTAAGACGATCTAGCCATGTCCGTCCGTCTGTTGTAATCACGCTTTCTTCTGTAGGAATTGAGGTAGGGTGCTGAAATTTGGCATAGGGTTGTCTTTTGTCTACAGGCAGGTCAAGATCGAAGATGGGGCATATCCGTCCACGTTTAGGCATAGCTCGCATATAAGGGTACCCCCCCCAATTTCCGGTATTTTTGGGTTCTCGACCGTGTTTTTCAACCGAATTCGCTGGTACGTTGGGTTCTTATTGGGTACTAAATGTCTCCACAAAACATTATTAGTATAGGTCCACTTTTTCTGGTAGCCCCCATATAACGGCACTATCTAACATTCAGTGTTTTTTGGGTGTTTTGATCGTATTTTTACATCGAATTGCCTGTAATTTAGTATTTTGAGTTCTTAATAGGTACCAAATTTCTCCACAAAAAATTATGAATATAGGTCCATTTTTCGGGTAGCCCCCATGTAAGGATACCCCAAATATTCGGTAATTTGGGGTTCTTGACCGCGTCTTTCAACCTAATTCACTGCAATTTGGTATTTTGTAGTAGTATATGGAAACAAATCTCCCTACCAAAAATTCTTTATATTCGCACCTTTTTTGGGGTAGTCCCCATATAACTCCCTTTTTTATATTAAAATAGTTATCTAATTTGTTACGCTTTTTGGGTCTGGTTCTAAGAGTCTGTCGTTAGTATTTAACCTGCGGAGGATATCGAGATAAAGTTAGAACGTAAGGTTCGATAATGAACTATACATGAACTATAATCCGCATTTAGGCCTAGCACCTGTGTGGGATGTATCAGAGGGAGTGGACCGATAGTTCACATTTTCGAACCTGAACTAAGTTTGGAAGAATAATAAGATAGACACAGGTTGGATGAAATCAACATTTTCTGGAACATGGTTCACATTATGGTTTACATCATTGCTTTGTAGAAATGTCGGTATAGGTCCACTTTTTGGTATTTTCCTCTATTTTCATTTCAACCACATTTTAGTAAATTTATGGTGGAGGGTATCCAAAGTTCGGCCCGGCCGAATTTAACGCCTTTTCACTTGCTATTTTTATACCCTCCACCATAGTATGGAGGGTATATTAATTTTGTCATTCCGTTTGTAACACATCGAAATATTCATTTCCGACCCCATAAAGTATATATATTCTTGATCAGGGTAAAATTCTAAGACGATCTAGCCATGTCCATCCGTCTGTTGTAATCACGCTATCTTCTGAAGGAATTGAGATAGGGTGCTGAAATTTTGCACAAAGTTGTCTTTTGTCTGCAGGCAGGTCAAGTTCGAAGATGGGATATATCGGTCCACGTTTAGGCATAGCTCCCATATAAGGGTACCCCCCAATTTTCGGTATTTTGAGGTGTTTTTCAACCGAATTCGCTGAAATTTGGTACTTTGAGCTCTTATTGGGAAGCAAATCTCCCTACTAAAAATTATAAATATAGGTCAATTTTTTCTGGTACCCCCCATTTAACGGTACCCCCAATTTTCGGTATTTTAAGGTTCTTGAGTGCGGTTTTCAACCAAATTCGCTGAAATTTGGTACTTTGACCTCTTGTTGGGAAGCAAATTTCCCTACTAAAAGTTATAGATATAGGTCAATTTTTTCTGGTACCCCCATATAACGGTACCCCCAATTTTCGGAATTTTATGGTTCGTGAGCGCGGTTTTCAACCGAATTCGCTGAAATTTGGTATATAGGGTTCTTATTGGGTACCAAATTTACCCACTGAAAATTATAAATATAGGTCCACTTTTTCTGGTAGCCCCCATATAAAGGTTCCTCCCAATTTCCAGTTTTTGGGGGTTTTGACCGGATTTTTTCACCGATTTGGCTGTAATATTATGAGTCCCTAATAGGTACCAAATCTCCCCACAAAAATTATGAATATAGGTACCCCCAATTTTCGGTATTTTGGGGTTCTTGAGCACGTTTTTCAACCGAATTCGCTGCAATTTGGTATTTTGTAGTCGTATATGGTAACAAATCACCCTACCAAAAATTATTTAAATTCACCCCCTTTTTGGGGTAGTCCCCATATAACCCCCTTTTTTATATTAAAATGGTTATCTTATTTGTTCCGCGTTTTGAGTTTGGTTCTAAGTCTCTGATGTAATCATTTCACCTGCGGAGGATATCGAGATAAACAAGTAGAACGTAAGGTTCGATAATGACCTATAACCCGCATTTAGACCTAGCCCCTGTATTGAGGTTCCAGAAGAAGTTGACCAATATTCCCCATTTTCGAATTTGAACTATGATTGGAAGAAATAATAAAATGGACAAAGTTTGGATGAAATCTAAAGTTTTTGAAACGGATTTGGTCCAAAGAAACATGGGGTCTAGAACCAATATTTCGATTAGCCACGTTTTCACCGTGTTAAAGTGTATATTCCCCCAATATCGGTAAATCTGAGGGTATAATTATCCATTAAAAACTTCTGAAGTTTTTATTTTTGCTTACATAATCCCTTTTTAGAAATGTCGGTGTAGGTCCACTTTTTGGTATGTTCCCTATATTTTCATTTCTAGTACCTGTCAGTATATATATGGTGGAGGGTATTCAAAGTTCGGCCCGGCCGAACTTAACGCTTTTTCACTTGTTTATACTATTTTAAGTTCCAACATAATAATGAATTTTACTGAAAAAATAGTTAGTAGTGTAAACGACATAAGCATGGAATATTTGAATTATAATATGTCTATGATAAGTTTTAACATAGATCTTTAAGAAAAAATTTGCTGCCATTTATCGCAAGTATCGCAAAAGTTATGGATAAAATTCAATTAATAATACTCTGTTAAACAAATATATCTGATAGTGAAAGTTAATTTTATCACATTGATGGTTTTAATGGAATCGTTTCTAACAGAGAAGGTCGTAGTGGTGGAATTGCGGTTTATCTCAGAAATAACATACAATACACGGAGATAAAAATTGATTTGAAGTCCGCAGAAACAATGAGAGTAGATATCAAAACTTCTACTAACATTGAGTTCACGATAATACCAGTTTACCGGCCACCTTGTAAAAGCATAAAATTATTTTTGAAGGAAATAGAAAATTTAATAAATATATTAAATTTTTAATTTATTAAATTTTTTTATAAATTTATTAAATTTTTAATTTATTAAATTTTTTTATAAATTTATTATTTAATTTAACTCGCGAAGACAACAATAACCGAACAAATACTTGTATAGATCACCAAATATGCAGATGGGATGCGAGAATACTAAAAGCTCACGCAGTAATAGTGAAAATCGAAATTTCAGATCACTTTTTAATTATCGGAATATTAACGAAAACAAAACAATTGCAATGAAAACCCAAAACTCACAACACATAAACATAATAAATAACACCACGGTCAAGAACCAAGTAAACAATATAAATTGGGAAGAAACACAATACAATAATATATACAATAAATTCAATGAGATATATAATAATTCTACTATTAACATATCTACGTTTAAAAAGAGAAACGCGTATCCTTGGCTTAATGAGTATATACTTAAGTGCTGCAACATTAGGGACCAACTGTATAAGAAATGGTCTAGAAACAAAAATAATAAAAGCAACGAGAAAATATATAAAAACTTTAATAAACGTTAAAAAAGAGAAACGCGTATCCTTGGCTTAATGAGTATATACTTAAGGGAACCCCACCCATTCTCGATTTTAATTTTTCAAGATTGTCAATGGGCTGGTAAATCAATACCAATGCTTGTTAAGGTTTGTAACTTTGCACATATATAATTGAAGATTTAAAAGGGAAGAAAAATAATTTACAAAAAATTTTTGTTATTGTTTTGTTGTTGTTTTTTGTAAATAAAGAAAGGCCCTTATTTTTGATGGCGGTCATGATAACTCCTCACTGGAACATTGGAATCCGAAAATTCCAACGGTGTTAGAAAGAGTACATGTCTGGCTCTCGTATTATTGACTTCGCTCTAAAATTAACAAAATGGTGGACCTTTGAAAAAATATTTTTGGAAAATCGCCAATTTTTTACCAAAAACCAAGTTAAATAATAAGGAATATCTTCACCGATTGGCTTTATCCTAGTTCATACGAGAGCTATACACTCCCAGGGAAACGTTGCAAAATTTGGAACCGATTGGATTATTAGTTTTTGAGTTATCGTGCCCGCCATTCGCAAAAAAATGTTTACAGAAAAACGCGTTTAAAGTTTGAGAAGCCCTTCGGCCGTCACTTGATGCTGACACAATAAATCGGCTATATTTTCAAGAGTTCTTGAGATTTTCCCTTGAAATTTTGTGGGGACATTCTTGATTTAGTGTAGATTTGAATTAAGTCAAAAAAATTTGACCCAGAGAATGGGGGGTCCCCTTAAGTGCTGCAACATTAGGGACCAACTGTATAAGAAATGGTCTAGAAACAAAAATAATAAAATCAACGAGAAAATATATAAAAATTTTAATAACAAATTAAATAAAGACATATATAAAGCCAAAAATTATCATTTTTATAACCAGTTTTTGGAAAATAAAAACAATATTAGACGTACTTGGCAACTTATTAATACAATTATGGCGAAAAGTCAAACAATGTAGATTCAAATATAAAAATGAACTTTAAGAGTGAAAATTTGAAAGATATTACCGAAAACTTCGCCATAACCTTCAAAGAGAACGTGATGAAAGTAATCCACTCGTGTTCCATTGTTACACTAACCACAATTGTAATAAAATAATACAAAACTCTATGTTTATGGAATATGCTACTGAACAGGAAATCAATAACATCCTAACATATAACAAATAGCATATTTAAAAATAGTTCGAAAACTGATTTCAATAACTACAGACCAATCTCCATACTGCCGGTAATGGAACAAGTTCTGAGGAAATTGTGGCAAGAAGACTTAGCGGCTTCCTAAGAAAATATGAAGTAATTAACAAAGAACAATTTGGATTTCAAAAAGGGAAAAATATCAACCAACTACTGGGACACTTTACCAACTACATAAATAAGTCATTGGGTCAAAATAACAATTGCCTCTATTTACAGATTTCAGTAAAGCTTTCGACACTCTACCCCATGAAAAATTATTATATATGTTAGAAAAATGTAGGATCAGGGGTCATTGTATGAACTGGGTCGCCAATTATCCTTCCAACCGAACCTTTTGCGTTAAAGTAACCGAAACAAACAGCAACACGGTGGATGTAAAATATGGTGTTCCACACGGCTCAAAACTGGGTCCAATTCTATTCTTAATCTACGCAAATGAAATGGTGCTACAATTGAAGAACTGTGTAACATTTACCTACGCAGATTATACTGCTGTAATAGTATGTAACAAGTCGTTACAAATAGCAACGGATACACTTCCAAAAGAGTTAAATATACTTACAAATTGGAGTCATGACTACGGATTAGTGATAAACTCTGTGAAAACAAAAATAATGCATAAACGCCCAAGAAGTAAACCGAAAACAAACATTAAAATTATTTTCCACGACAGAGAAGGTATACATTACAAAAATATGAACAATCAAATTGGAGATACATGTAATACACACATTAAACTAGTCGAAACTTACAAATACTTGGGAGTCCATCTTGATGAAATCTTTATGTGGAAACTAAGGCAATCTGCGTATGTATTATATAACTTGGGAAACTGTGCACCAAATTTCGTGATAAAGCAAATATATTTCACATTAGTTGAGTCACATCTAAGGCATGGAATCACGGCATGGGGAAATGCAAGATACTGTAGGCTCATGCAGGTATCACAAAACAGGATTGCCAAACTACTAAATAAACGAACTTATAATCGCTCACAACATAACAACAATACAAAACAAGTGTACAAAACACAACAAATTCTCAATATTAAACAACTGTACTCTATTTCGATCGTAAAGGAATTCATGGATGATCTGAATTTGGCGAAAAAGATAAATCATAATACAAGACGAAGAACTGAAGGAAGATATGTAGTACCGCCGTATAGAAATGATTATGAAAAGAACGCGATATCTGTGTCTACCACTAGCACTAAACGAGCTTCCTGCCAAACTTATAGATGAAAGCAAAACTACTAGGATTAAGTTAATCAAAAATTACTATTTGAATAATTATTAATTACTGTCACTGAAATTTTAATATTGAGCTACAGCAAATTTGGACATATTTATATAGCATTTCCAGATTAAATGAAACCTTTTTCACACCGAATTAAAGAATATTTATGTTAATTACATAGCCATACAACTATAGTTGTTAATATTCTTTCATTTAAGTTGGAAAAGGTTTCATTTAATTTGGAAAAGGTTTCATTTAATTTGTATAAGGTTTCATTTAATCTGGAAATGCTATATATGTATACATTACCTATACATTTCTCACAGACAAGCTAATTATTAGCTTCGTGGGATTTCAAATGAAATGTATACTTTATAAATGATCTCAAATATATAATAATAATAAAAAAATGCGTCCCTGTGCTAGTTGCACTATCAGAGCTTTAATTTGGTGGTTAACCAGAATTCTAACATTATCGTATGTTTCTTTTAAAGCTATCCAGGCTAAACTGAAACTTTTGTGAGTAAAAGGGAATTTAGAAACGATATATTTTGCATCACGACTTGTTTTCATAAGTAAATGATATAATTTCTCTATATCGCTAAGACGAGCAATACTAATATATATAAACGAAAAGAAAGTCACTTCCAGAGTCACTTCCAGATTAGTGATAAACTCTGTGAAAACAAAAATAATGCAAATACGTCCAAGAAGTAAACCGAAAACAAACATTAAAATTATTTTCCACGACAGAGAATGTATACATTACAAAAATATGTACAATCAAATTGGAGATACATGTAATACACACATTGAACTAGTCGAAACTTACAAATACTAGGGAGTTCATCTTGATGAAAACTTTAAATGGAAACCACATATACAACGTTTGCAGAAAAAACTAAGGCAATCTGTATATGCATTATATCACTTGGGAAACTGTGCACCAAATTTCGTGATAAAGCAAACATATTTCTCATTAGTTGAGTCACATCTAAGGCATGGAATCACGGCATGGGGAAACGCAAGATACTGTAGGCTCCTGCAGGTATCACAAAATAGGATTGTCAAACTACTAAATAAAATAACTTATAATCGCTCACAACATAACAACAATACAAAACACAACAAATTCTCAATATTAAACAACTGTACTCTATTTCGATCGTAAAGGAATTCATGGATGATCTGAGTTTGGCGAAAAAGATACATCATAATACAAGACGAAGAGCTGAAGGAAGATATGTAGTACCGCCGTATAGAAATGATTATGAAAAGAACGCGATATCTGTGTCTCTACCACTAGCGACTAAACGAGCTTCCTGCCAAAATTATAGACGAAGGCAAAAATGCTAGGATTAAGTTAATCAAAAATTACTATTTGAATAATTATTAATTAATGTCACTGAAATTTTAATATTGAGCTACTGCATATTTGGACATTAGTTTCACTATCAAGTACTGGAAGATCGAACAGAGCTAACATTATCGTATGTTTCTTTTAAAGCTTTCCAGGCTAAACTGAAACTTTTGTGAGTAAGAGGCAATTTAGAAACGATATCTTTTGCATCACCACTTGTTTTCATAAGAAAATGATATAATTTCTCTATATCGCTAAGACGAGCATTACCACTATATATAACCGATAAGAAAGCCCTGAATGTGGGCCATGTTAGAATGTCACCAGTGAAGAACTCGATATTACATAAAGGAAGATTTATAGCATGTTTTAAACTATCATGAAGCGAAATGTGGGATACATCATCAAGAGTAACGGTATGATGCGAAGCATCTGATACCGAATCAGTTTCCTCATATTGGGGGAATGTGCACTAGGAGTGGCCGGTTGATTGCTCACTTTAGCAGGAACAGACGCTTTCGGGGAAGCTCGAAGTTGATTCACTTTCCTATTAATGGACGATAAAGCGTTCACATTATATGCGACGTGATATTTACTCTCGTCGTCAAATTCGTCGTCGGACGGTTCATCGTCAGACGGTTCATGGAGGGTATATTAATTTTGTCATTCCGTTTGTAACTCACCGAAATATTCATTTCCGACCCTATAAAGTATACATATTCTTGATCAGGGTAAGATTCTAAGACGATTTAGCCATGTCCGTCCGTCTGTTGTAATCACGCTATCTTCTGCAGGAATTGAGATAGGGTGCTGAAAATTTGCATAGGGTTGTCTTTTGTCTGCAGGCAGGTCAAGTTCGAAGATGGGATATATCGGTCCACGTTTAAGCATAGCTCCCATATAAGGGTACCCCCCAATTTTCGGTATTTTAGGGTTCTTGAGCGCGTTTTTCAACCGAATTCGCTGAAATTTGGTACATTGTGTTCATATTGGGTGCTAAATGTCTCCACAAAAAATCATAAATATAGGTCCACTTTTTCTGGTAGCCCCCATATAACGGTACCTCCTAATTTTCAGTATTTTGGGGGTTTTGGTCGTATTTTTCCACCGAATTGGCTGTAATTTAGTACTTTGAGTTCTTAATAGGTTTCAAATCACTCCACAAAAATTATGTATATAGGTCCTTTTTTCCTGGTAGACCCCCATATAAAGGGGTCTACCCCAAATTTTCGGTATTTTGGGGTTCTTGAGCGCGTTTTTCAACCGAAATCCCTGAAATTTTGTATTTTGTTGCCGTATATGGAAACACATCTCCCTACCAACAATTATTAATAGTCAACCCCTTTTAGGCGTAGTCCCCACATAACCCCATTTTTTATATTATTATAATTAACTGATTTTTCCGCGTTTTGGGTTTGGTTATAACACTCTGTTGTAATCATTTCACCTGCGAAGGATATCGAGATAAAAAACTAGAACGTACGGTTCGATAATGAACTATATGTGAACTATAGCCCGCTTTTAGGCTTAGCCGTAGCACCTGTGTGGGAGGTACCAGAAGGCATTGACCGATATTCCCCAAATTCGGACTTGAACTTTGTTTGGAAGACATACTAAGATGGGATAAAATCAAATTTTTCTGAAACGGATTTGGACCAAAGAAACATGGGGTCTAGAACCAATATTTCAATGAGGCACATTTTCACCGTGTGATAGTGTATACACACTAATTAGCCATAAGGCTGAGGGTATAATTTTCTATTAAAATTATTGTTTACATAATCGGTTTGTAGATATGTCGGTATAGGTCCATTTTTTTGTATGTTCCCTATATTTTAATTTCAAGTACCTGCCAGTATATCTATGGTGGAGGGTATCCAAAGTTCGGCCCGGCCGAACTTAACGCTTTTTCACTTGTTTTTTTTTCTTTTGTGCGATAGCCTAATTTTTTTATTATTCACACAGAATGTAGGCTTTTTGTTTGTAAATAAAGAAGCTCCTGACTATGACTAAACACTAAGACGACTGAAGATTTATTTCGGTTTTTTTGTATATTGTTGGGAAAAAACGAAACACACCGACTGCACTCTCTTAGATCGATTTACATAACTTATTTTGTTTCATTTAATTATAAATAAAGAAAAAATATGTGAGATGTTTGTATGATGAAAGTGGTTGGCAGCTGGTTGAGCTTCTAGAGGAAGAAGAAGACCTTGTAATTAATTGTTGTAAACAGCTAATTTATCCGGCTCGTTCAGGACCAAAAGTTTGCGTAGCAACGTAAATAAAAAGAGAAAAATAAACAAAAGGGGTTTTAAAATTGTGTCAATATTGACTTTGGATTTTATTGATTATTTATAATATTATCGGAAATAATTTTATTACCTTTGTTATGGTGTTTTGTGGACGTAACCCAAAATAGCGAACGAATTAATAATAATTACAATGTAACTAGCGTATATGATGGAAAGCGGCGCTAAAAAATCGTTAGAATTTGACAATCCTTCAAGCACAAATCTGTACTAAACGGTAGTAACAAATTCTAACCTATCCTTCCTATCCAAGAACCCAATGAAATATATGGTTTGAAATTAAACACAAATCATTCCATTGTATGATGTAGCAAAATCCATCCTGTAATATATTTTATAAATTTTGTAAGTAGTATTTTTAAGGAGTGTTTTCAATCTCTTCAGGATGTCCTATAAAAATTTACATATAGGCATGGAATATAAGTTATAGGTTATGACCCCTTTGGTTGGTGGAACCGGACACACTCCCTCACGAACCTTGGATTTTTCCATAACAGATATCTCTTTCCACCTGTTCATAATCCTACATATCTTATATCCCATTCTCTATTTTTTCACAAACAAAACACACAAAAACAGGTCAATTAAAAACATTCATAGTTACAACACCCAACAATATATTGCACTTGACCCGATTAATTTAGATTTGTATAAAAATAGTACTTTTTATTACCCCTGTTGTAATCTTCAATTATTAGTTAAAATGTATACGCTACGGTTTAGTGTAACCTTGGGTTAGCGCATTTGACGTTTTAACTAATAATTATTTGTCACTTGCTTTGCCGCCTCCAAAGCAACAACTACACTGTTTGACCGTCAACCTACATCACTGCTAGCTTTGTTTTTGTTCTCTTATTGTTTGTGCTTTGCGAGATCAGCGAACTAACATAACAAAGGGAGGAAGAATATTTTTGCTATTCTTCTTTCTATTATGTCCGCTTAGGTCGAGTACTCACCTTACGTTGGTTGCTTATCTGGTAGGAATACTTTTTGTTTATTCCTTTTTCTATCGTGTCCGTTTAGGCTAGACTACGTTGGTCTGTAATATTGGTTACCTAGATTATTTGTAATAGGGTGTTTCAAAATAAATATTTAATGAAAATACGATCGTGTATTTTATTGTTGTTTTTACGTTTTAAAATTTTTAAATTGATACACCCTACAGTCCGTCATATCAGCACAACAAATAAATTAAAATAAAATCGTTATTTTAATTATTTTTACACTTTTTCGGAAATTTGTTTGACACTTTTATTGGAAACATGACCTTCGCTTCTCTATTAAACCTCATAAGTGCTTCCGACGCACTCGTAGAATTTAGTGCCCAAGTCGGCGCCACAAAATCAGAAGATTTAAATATTATTGGGTTAGAGGAAAGGAAGAGCAAGTTAGAAAACGTATGGGAATCGGTCCAGAAGTTGTTGCAACATTTACAAAAATCGGAAAATGTTACGAAAGACTGTCTGCATGTGGCAGAGAGTAACTAGAATGATTCAGTTAACACGTACTCGAATACTTCGTCCTTTAGAGAAATTTAATAGCATAACTGTGGATAAATTACCTAACAAATCGGTTCAATGTGTTTTGGTTCCTGACTCGCAGGAAAATATTGCCTTTAATAGTTCTTCACCTGGTGATATCGTTCACAATTTAACATTGCCCCCAATAGATATTGACGTTTTTGACAGGGATTTTTCAGCTTGGCCTACCTTTCGGGACTTGTTTAGCGCCATATTTATAAATAATTCCAAGTTGTCTGATGTCCAACGTTTGTTCTATTTGCCACATAAAACATCGGGAGAAGCTCGGGAAATAATTTCACAATTTCCTCTAACCAATCGTGGTTTCTCTCGAGCTTGGAAAGCACTCCACACAGAATTCGATAATACTCGGATTTTTGTAAATAGCCAGTTGTCGTCGTTGTTCAATCTTTCGATTCACAATAAAGAAACAATCTCCGATTTGAAAAAGATTCGACGAGGCATTAATAGATACATATCGTCCATGTTGACATACGGATCGATGGGATCCGATTCTTGTTTTCGTTTGTCAACAACGTTTACCGATAACTACTCTGGCTTTATGGGAAGAAAGTGTAAAAAATAAAGCAGCTCTTTTCTGCAACTAGGAAGTCTGTTTCAAACTTGGAAAAAATTTTAAATATATAAAAACAAATTTATCAGACTTAACCGTGTTTTTCACCCGAATTCGCTGGAATTTGGTACGTTGGGTTCTTATTGGGTACTAAATGTCTCCACAAAAAATTATGAGTATAGGTCCATTTTTTCGGGTAGCCCCCATATAAGGGTTCCCCCAATATTCGGTATTTTGGAGTACTTGAGCGTTTTTTCAACCGAATTCCCTGCAATTTGGTATTTTGTAGTCGTATATGGTAACAAATCTCCCTACCAAAAATTATTTATATTCGCCCCCTTTTTGGGGTAGTCCCCATATAACCCCCTTTTTATACCATCCACCATAGTATGGAGGGTATATTAATTATGTCATTCCGTTTGTAACTCAACTCTTGATCAGGGTAAAATTCTAAGACGATCTAGCCATGTCCGTCCGTATGTCCGTCCATCCGTCTGTTGTAATCACGCTATCTTCCGAAGGAATTAATATAGGGGGCTGAAATTTTGCATAGGGTTGACTTTTGTCTGCAGGCAGGTCAAGTTCGAAGATGGCTCCCATATAAGGGTAACCCCCAATTTTCGGTATTTTGGAGTTCTTTAGCGCGTTTTTCAACCGAATTCGCTGAAATTTGGTACATTGTGTTCTTATTGGGTGCAAAATGTATCCACAAAAAATTATAAATATAGGTCCACTTTTTCTGGTAGCCCCCATATAACGGTACCTCCTAATTTTCAGTATTTTGGGGATTTTGGTCGTGTTTTTCCACCGAATTGGCTGTAATTTAGTACTTCGTTCTTAATAGGTTTCAAATCACTCCACAAAAAATTATGTATATAGGTCCATTTTTTTCTGGTAGACCCCCATATAAGGGTACCCCAAATTTTCGGTATTTTGGGGTTCTTGAGCGCGTTATTCAACCGAATCCGCTGAAATTTGTACATTGGGTTCTTATTGGACACCAAACATTTTCCACTAAAAATTATAAATATAAGTCCAGTTTTTCTGGTAGCCCCCATATAAAGGTACCCCCAAATTTCGGCATTTTGAGGTTCTTGAGCGCGTTTTTCTACCGAAATCCCTGACATTTTGTATTTTGTAGCCGTATATGGAAACACATCTCCCTACCAAAAATTATTAATCGTCAACCCCTTTTAGGCGTAGTCTCCATATAACCCCATTTTTATACCCTCCACCTTAATATGGAGGGTATATTAATTTTGTCATTCCGTTTGTAACTCACCGAAATATTCATTTCCGACCCTATAAAGTATATATATTCTTGAACAGGGTAAAATTCTAAGACGATCTTGCCATGTCCGTCCGTTCGTCTGTTGTAATCACGCTATCTTCCAAAGGAATTGAGGTAGGGTGCTGAAATTTTGCATAGGGTTGTCTTTTGTCTGGAGGCAAAGTTCGAAGATGGGATATATCGGTCCACGTTTAAGCATAGCTCCCATATAAGGGTACCCCCCAATTTTCGGTATTTTGGAGTTCTTGAGAGAGGTTTTCAACCGAATTCGCTGAAATTTGGTACATTGTGTTCTTATAGGGAGCTAAATGTCTCCACAAAAATTATAAATATAGGTCCACTTTTTCTGGTAGCCCCCATATAACGGTACCTCTTAATTTTCAGTATTTTGGGGGTTTTGGTCGTATTTGTCCACGGAATTGGCTGTAATTTAGTACCTTGAGTTCTTAATAGGTTTAGTACTTTGAGTTCTTAATAGGTTCCCTGAAATTTTGTATTTTGTAGCCGTATATGGAAACACATCTCCCTACCAAAAATTATTAATAGTCAACCGCTTTTAGGCGTAGTCCCCATATAACCCCATTTTTATACCCTCCACCATAGTATGGAGGGTATATTAATTTTGTCATTCCGTTTGTAACTCACCGAAATATTCATTTCCGACCCTATAAGGTATATATAGTCTTGATCACGGTAAAATTCTAAGACGATCTAGCCTTGTCCGTCCGTCTGTTGTAATCACGCTATCTTCTGAAGGAACTGAGATAGGGTGCTGAAATTAGGCATAGGGTTGTCTTTTGTCTGCAGGCAGGTCAAGTTCGAAGATGGGATATATCGGTCCACGTTTAGGCATAGCTCCCATATAAGGGTACCCCCCAAATTTTCGCTATTTTGGGGATCTTGACAGTGTTTTTCAACCGAATTTTCTGAAATTTAGTACGCTGGGTTCTTCTTGGGTACTTAATGTCCCCACAAAAACATTATGAGTATAGGTCCATTTTTTCTGGTAGCCCCCATATAACGGCACCTTCTATCTTTCAGTATTTTTGGGGTTTTAATCGTATTTTTACATCGAATTGGCTGTAATTTAGTATTTTGAGTTCTTAATAGGTACCAAATTTCTCCACAAAAAATTATGAATATAGGTCCATTTTTCGGGTAGCCCCCATATATGGGTACCCCCAATATTCGGTATTTTGGGGTTCTTGAGCGCGTTTTTCAACCGAATTCGCTAAGTTTGGTATTTTGTAGTCGTATATGGTAACAAATCTCCCTACCAAAAATTATCTATATTCGCCCCCTTTTTGGGGTAGTCCCCATATAACCCCCTTTTTATACCCTCCACCATAGTATGGAGGGTATAATAATTTTGTCATTCCGTTTGTAACTCATCGAAATATTCATTTCCGACCCTATAAAGTATATATATTCTTGATCAGGGTAAAATTCCAAGACGATATAGCAATGTCCGACCGTCTGTCCGTCCGTCCGTCTGTTGTACTCACGCTATCTTCCGAAGGAATTGAGATTGGGTGCTGAAATTTTGCATAGGGTTGTCTTTTGGGGTTCTTGAGCGCGTTCTTCAACCGAATTCGCTGAAATTTGGTACATTGTGTTCTTATTGGGTGCTAAATGTTTCCACAAAAATTATAAATATAGGTCCACTTTTTCTGGTAGCCCTCATTTAACGGTACCTCTTAATTTTCAGTATTTTGGCGGTTTTGGTCGTATTTTGCCACCGAATTGGCTGTAATTTAGTACTTTGAGTTCTTAATAGGTTTCAAATCACTCCACAACAAAAAATATGAATATAGGCCCTTTTTTATTGTAGACCCCCATATAAGGGTACCCCAAATTTTCGGTATTTTGGGGTTCTTGAGCGCGTTTTTCAACCGAATTCGCTGAAATTTGGTACATTGGGTTCTTAATGGGTACCAAATATTTCAACTAAAAATTATAATGATAAGTCATTTTTTTCTGGTAGCTCCCATATAAAGGTACCCCCAAATTTCGGCATTTTGAGGTTCTTGAGCGCGTTTTTCAACCGAAATCCCTGAAATTTTGTATTTTGTAGCCGTATATGGAAACACATCTCCCTACCAAAAATTACACTGTGCGACACGAAATTTTTTCAGGGGTTCTAATGTACCAATTCTGTTTAGTTGGAGTCCGTGGACCACGAATATACCTTTGGTTTTTCTGGGTCACTTCGAAAATTAGTTTTATAACGGTAAATGTAGAGAAAAACGTGGTTTCATAGATTTTCACTTTGAAACGCGTATAACTTCTTTTCTTTCTAACGGATTTATATTCTTCTTCTTCTCATTCGAAGAGTAGAATTTTTTCTTTCAAACAAGGTATATACTTGGTAAATCGGTTGAGAATTGGCTGAGTTGCAGTGGGTGAAATGTGAAAAAATACACATAAAGTGACAAAATTTATTTTTCCTCGGACTGTACGAAGAAATTATGATATCAAGCCGTATAAGTTTTATTGTATTACGGGGAAGGCAATTGAATAAGCTTTCGAAAATGCGAAAAAGGACTTATACACATTTTTGTATTGATTCTATGCATATTCTCTAAAGAAAATATGGGTCTATCTCGTTTCCTCGTTTCCGCATTATGCTTGTAAAAGACAAAAGAAAATGAGATAGACCCATATGAGATAGACCCATATTTCCTTTAGAGTATTTTGGGGTTCTTTTTCAACCGAATTCGCTGAAATTTGGTATATTGGGTTCTTATAGGGTACCAAATATCTCCACTAAAAATTATAAATATAAGTCCATTTTTTCTGGTAGCCCCCATATAAGGGTAGCCCCAAGGGTCTTGAGCGCCTTTTTCAACCGAAATCCCTGAAATTTTGTATTTTGTAGCCGTATATGGAAACACATCTCCCTACCAAAAATTATTAATAGTCACACCCCTATTAGGCGTAGTCCCCACATAACCCTATTTTTATACCCTCCACCATAGTATGGAGGGTATATTAATTTTGTCATTCCGTTTGTAACTCACCGAAATATTTATTTCCGACC
>NW_026882679.1:0-42112 GCF_032173495.1 Musca vetustissima
AGGTATTCCGAAATGCCATAGAGTACGCTGTTCCAAAGATTAATTCGGGACCAAGAGGACCTCGTAGACTTTCGCCAGATATACTAGAACTTATCAGACAGAAGAAAATTCTACGGCGTACATTATACCGTACAAGAAACCCTGAGAGGTACTCAACTCTAAGGGCGGAAATTCGCAAAGCCGATAGAATTATTCAAGGCGCAATTGCGAATTACGAAACAAGCCAATGGATAAGACATCTCAGTCAAATCCAGGTGGATGATCGTATGTATGGTCGGATTAAGGCAGCTACGGGTAAACGTAATGCCAAAATCCCTGATCTTGTTAATAATGACGGGATCACAGCAGTCACGTCAAGCGAAAAAGCGGACATGTTAGCGGATACGGCGCAAGGGCAATCCGATGCTGATGATAATTCTCCATTAGACAATACTGTCAGGAGAGAAATATCAGAATATGAAACAAGGTCCCCGCTAGTTACATTTGCAGCTAACCTAACTGCTGATGGAACTCATGTATGCGAGGATAATATATGGCAACTGCATAAATTCCTCAAAGGTACCAATATTGAGGCAGGGTTAAAGAGAACATCAAAAAGCAAATCTGCAGGACCAGACGGAATCCCTGACTTTGTGTTAAGGAAGACCACTGGTATGGCATTGGAACACATTGCAATTATCTTCAACCATTGCATAAATTTGGGCTATTTTCCGGTTTCATGGAAAAGGGCAATTACTATACCCATCCTGAAACCTGGTAAGGACCCTACAAAATGCAATAGTTACAGACCAATTAGCTTACTTTCAGCGTTCGGTAAACTTTTTGAATATTTTGTACTCTCTGAAATGAGAGATGTACTAGAAGACTCGAGCTCTAAATAACAAGAAATCCTATCTGATAACCTTTGATTTTAATATAATTTGGCTTCAGACAGGGTCATTCGACATCATTTTTTATTAGTGATATACCGCATGCGCCCGAAGGGCAATTACTCCTAGCATACGCAGACGATATATTTGTCGCTGCAGCGGGAGCTCATGCAAGGAATACTAATGGCAGACTAAATGCATATTTGGAGAAACTCTCCGAATACTTCCAAACTTGGAAAATGCATTTAAATATCGATAAGTGTGAGGCAATAACATTAAAAAGCAAGGAATATTTATACCGCAACGCCAGGCAGTATGAACCTACTCTTGCTCTTGGAGGGCAAATAATAGGAAACTCTGACCAGATTAAATATCTGGGAGTTATCTGCAAATCAGAATTTGACTTTGTTAGGCATATTGACTAGAGTTCTCAGGAAAGTGAAAGGAGTGTTTTGGTACTACCAGCGAGCTCTAGAAAGCAACTGGTGGGCTTTCCGTTAAAGTTAGGCTTCTTATATACAAACAAGTAATAAGGCCAATAATTGGGTACGGCTTCCCTGTTTGGTTTGGGATCTCTTCCCACCAAATGGAGAGACTGCGCATTTGGGAGAGGCGAATCCTTAGGTCCTGCTTAGGCTTAAGGCCACAACAAGGAGTAGATGGAATCTGGCGACTACCTGCTAATAGAGTAGTGTATGATTCCATCGACTTCAGGCGAATAGATAACTTTCTAATGGCAAGCGCACTTAGGTTCCTAGACCGAGCGAAAACTTCAGAAAATAAGTTAGTTAAAGAAATCCTTTTGCTCGAAACAAACGTCGAAGGGTTACTTCGGGCCAATTATATGCCTCCGAGCAGTTTAGCCACTTTGAATGAAAACGGTCTTTTATATAGAAATGACCAGCTCCTCTTCTATCATCGTAGGTTTGGGACGCTAGATATAGATAGTACCGTTTATAGCAAATCTCAGTAGCGGGTATAGCGTTCTTGCTGTAATAAATCCCCCATCCTAAACACCAGTAAATATTCCTTTCTGCTAATTAAATCCCACTTAACTTATAATTTAGTTTTCAGTTCATTAGTTTATAAGTAAATATATAAAAAATCGATATTATTACTATTATTTAGTCTTATGTTCATTAGTTTATAAGTAAAAATATAAGAAATCGATAGGGGCTCCGTTTTTTCACATCTTTTTTTAGGAGATTATATAATTATGTAATTAATTATAGATATATTGTAACCTTTTTTTGGTAAGAGTTAGTCTACAGTTAGTCTGTAAAAAAAAAAACCTCCAGAAGAATCAAACACATCGATTCTTAAGTGAAAAAATCAAACAACATCAACAAAATGCCTCAAATGGTACAAATGACCACCGAACAATTGCAAAAACTCATCGAAGCTGTACGCATATCGACAGCCAACAGTGCTGTCCAAGCTGAGGAAATTTCCAACAAAAATCCGAGGGCAGTTTCAGAAATTCATAGCAAATTCATAGAATTCATAGCTTCAATTGTAACGTACAAGGAAATCGAATGTATCAGTGACGATGATGCCTTGAAGGGTATCTCTGCTGTTCTATGGCTTGGTCTCCACCTGGTGGCAAGGTGTACGCAAAGAAGCTAAAACATGGAATGATGTTTTGGCTCTGATTGATGTCCATATAATTTCCGTGGTCATACCACAGAACAATGTGGAAAACGCAAAGCAGCCGAAGAATAAAATTAAGTCGACAACAACAAACACCACACAGATCATGTCATACACCACTCGCAATGGAACTAATCTCTTAGGTTAAGTTCTAAGAGAATTGGTAGTTACATCGCATAACACAGAGAACAGCTATAATAACTTGTGAACCTCTCCCAAAATTATTATGGCTGCCTCTACAACAAATATCTCATGTTAAATAGGTTACTCTTGATTTTTGATTCCGGTAAGTGTGCTTAGCAAATCTCTACGACTTTATTGTTCCCCGAGAGTTTTTTTTTTTAATTTAAGAATTCTTAAGGAACAGTCAAATCGTTGTGATTTGTAAAGACAAAATTCCGTTATCAGAAACTGGGAGTTCACCTGCCTGCATTTTTTAGGATAAGCCTAAACGCCTTCCGTTTACACGCAGTGTTTCTCCAGCAAACCGGCTTTACAGGCTATGAACGCCTGTACCCTCATCACTAGCATTTACATTGGAAATATGCCGGTATTTTTGCCTCGACGGAGTGAAGTTTTGTCTCTTTTAACAAAGCGAACAATTTTTGAAAACGAATGAACTTCCACCTCGGTGGCTGTTTGTTTGTATTTCGAATGGAGAGAATTGTATAAATTTTTATAAGCGGAATTATCTAATGGTTTTGGGGCAGAAAGTGGCAGAGAGTTTTCTTAATGTTTGGAAGTGACCATAACTTTTTTCGCATTGGGGAAAAGACAAAATTATTATCGTTATAAATGTTACAACGATGGCTAGGTTGTCGCCATTCGTACAATTGGCCCACCATCGCAAACTTTTTTAAGACTTTAAGCAAAGAATCTTAAAGCATTTTGAAAATGCTTTAGTAAGTAACAGCAATTCATGTATGAATTATACAGAAAAGGAAACAGTCTTTACTTATGATGAGCCATTTGGAGGTTCTCCATGGCCCATAATAAACATAATTTGTAAGGAAGTCTTGTCTATCTGGTATTTGCATTAATTTATATTTTTTAACCCTAGTACGCTTTTATATGCTATTTGAGCTGGAGCATCTTCATCCATTCTCACAACATGACCTAGCCAACGTAGCCGCTACAACTCGATACGTCTGACAATGGCGATGTCCGAGAATAGCTGGTATAACTTGTGGTTCTTTCGACGGCGATATTTTTCTCTCAAAAACTCCAAGAGCTGCCTCATCTGCTTGTGCAATAACACATGCCTCTATAGTTGTCACATATCGTCTTGTCTCTTTGCACGGGTCACACGATGGTGAGATTCCAATCTTTGGGCATGCATCCCTCTACACAAATTGTACTAATCAGTTACATGCTCCTTCCTGACCAACATCTGACCACCGGTCTTAAAAAGTTCGGCTGGTAATCCATCGGCACCTGCTGCTTTATTATTCTTCAGCCGATTAATAGCTACTCCTACCTCATCTTGGCTAGGTGGTATACACTCTATACCATCATCACTTATTGATTCTGGGGTATCTTCTTCACGCAACTATTTGATACCAGAAGCTTTTTAAAGTGTCTGTATCTGTCACCAGGTTTCCTTCTTTACCTCTAGAAGTGGATGTGCCTTCGGCTAGTTGTTTTACTCGTTGTTAAAATTTCCGGACTCCATTCTGACTCCTATACATCTCGATATGCTCACGCTTATGTTGTTCTTTCTTCTTTTTTCTGAAGATACCTTTTTGCTCTCTCCTTTTTTCTCGATAATTCTCCATCGTATTACGTGTTGCTACTGTCTGCATGGTTTCCCTATACGCTGCGTTTTTGACATCAGTAGCATTACGACACTTCTGATCGTACCATGGGTTTCTTGATGGTGATCTTTGATACCCAATTGTTGCTTTTGCTGCAGTTTGTAGGGAGTGGGCAATTCTTTGCCATTGTGCTTCTATATTATTAGCGGAACAAGGGTGCTTTCGTCAAGCAAGTGGTTAAGTTGAGCGGAGTAGGCTTCTGCTATCTGTTGTGTTTGAAGCTTTTCGACTTCGAGTCTCCGTGTTGTGTTAGATCGCACCTTTGCTGCTACATTAAGACAGGTGCGAACCTTGGCTGCCACAAGGTAATGATCCGAATCGATATTCACTTCTCGTATCGATCGAACGTCTAAAACACTGGACAAATGCCTTCCGTCTATCACAATATGGTCAATTGATTTCTCGTTGCTTGATCAGGAGAAAATCAGGTGGCCTTGTGCATATCGAGATGCTTGAATCTGGTGCTGATAACTACCATGTTTTTTGCTGCAGCGAAGTCAATCAACCTCATGCGGTTGTCGGATGTTTCTTCATGGAGGCTGAATTTTCCGACGGTGGGACAAACAATATTTTCCCTTCCGATTTTTGCATTAAAATCTCCTAACAGAATTGTAATGTCATGGCCAGAACACCAGTCATAAGCAGTTTCTAGGCGCTCGTTAAAAGATGTCTTTGGTCTGTTCATCTTTGTCTTCCGTCGGACCGTGGGCGCAAAGATTGGTTTCCGAGTGATGGCAACTAACCCGACGCCTCAACCCATTTTTTATAGTTCTTATGGGTGAACTCGCGGCACATATCAGTTCACTATTGCAATGGATAATGAAAATAGTCTTCCATATATATTTTCCTACAATTTTATGAAAATGGCGCATTAAACACTAAACGTTTATACGATCGAGAAAAACCACATATTTTATTTTTTCCGATGTCATGGCACTTCAAAAATACTACGTCTGTAACAATAAAAATCTTAGTATCATCTCTTGTATGCTCCCAAGATGGTGACGGATATCATATAGTCGGACCGTCCGACCCTTCTGCTTCGCTCACTGGTTTAATAAATAAAACTGTTTTATATAACTGTTGCAATACAATACTTATGGAAACGTCCGGAAAAAAATAAGTTTTCGGTTTACTTCATCCCAATATTATAATCTGATCATCATCGAAAATTATAGGCGTTGTCCTTGACCATAACTGGAACCTCATGCAAAATTTAAAAGCGATCAGCGCTCTAGTGTGGTAATGGGTTATTAAATAATATCTGAATACGTAAATACCTGCACATATTTAAGTGTAACTCCCACATACGACAATATAATTGGCATCAGTTTTAAGGCCAACTACTCCTCTAGGATATACTATTAACTTTTCTGTTCTATGTCCTTCAGGAGTAAATATATAAGATATAGAATACAAAAGTCAGGGTCCATTTGACTCTCTAAATATTGACCGATCTTTATCAAAACAGGCATGCTTATTCTTTGGCCCGATCCCCTTCTCCAAGTAAAATTTCGCGATGTTTGTACCATAATTGTGGCTTCTGAAGCGACCAGAAAATCAGATAATAAAGTTTTTGGCCCATTTCATCCCCTAAATATTAACCAATCTTTACCAAAAACAATAGGGGTCTTCATTGGTCAGAACCCATCTTACATGCAAAATTTCGTGAAGATTGGTCCATAACTGTGGCCTGTATCGTGTTTACAAATTATAATGGACAGACAGACGGACGGACACACATGTCTAGATCGACTCAGCTAGTCGAGATATGACGATCGGTATACTTAAAGGTGGGTCTAGGACCAATATTTCGCGGCGTCACAAACTCTTGGGCCTGCACAAAGCTATAATACCCTGACAAAATAGTTGTGTAGGGTATAAAAATTGAATACGTAAATCCCTAAAGTGTCCGTGTCTGGAACACTTATTCTATACAGAAACATATACTACATTCTGGATTTTTTAAAAACCTGATACTACTAAATTATGTACATAGACGTATCGGATACTTAAAAACATTTCAAAATATTGAGAATATGTTTTAAGGATTTGTCAACATATTTATGGACCTAAATATACTTTCTGAATTTGTATACCCTTCACCACACTGTGGTACAGGATATTATGTCTTTGTGCATATGTTTGTAACAGCCAAAAATAATCGAGATATACCCATGGTTCCTTTTGAGAATATGCACAGAATCACTTTCTGATTCGATTTATGCATGTCCGTCCGTCCGTCCGTCCACGTTAAATTGTAAACAAAGTACAGGTCGCATTTATGATCCGAATTGGATGAAATTTGGCACAGCTCATTTGTTCGGCCCAGGGACAAACCCTATTGAAATTGGGAAAAATCGGTTCAGATTTAGATATAGCTCCCATATATATTTTCGTCCGATTTAAGGTAAATGGTGTACCAAAGTCCCTATATATCTTTCGATTTGCACGAAATTTGGCACAGCGTATACCTAAGGGTGATCAATATTGATTACATCGTGTAGGAATTACCGAATATTAGGCGAATGGAATGCCCGATTTGAACTACATGTTTGCACAACCTATCTTTCCAAGCCTAGATCAAGTCCGAACTTGCGACCCGTCTATATAATATACCATTATATGATTGCTAGTGCAGCTAATGAAATTGGTTACTATATTGAAACTTTAATATTGAATGCATAACAAGAACACATAGAAATATTGGAGAGAGATTGAGAGAGTGCACAGAGTACATTTTGATGCTTATACTAAATGTCAAGTGTGAAGCAGTGCATTGTCCTAAAAAAAGAAAAAACTAAAATGCTTTTTTTACACTTTAATCCCTAAAGTGTGTATTAACAATTAGCTAACTTAATTCAGATTTGTTAGTCAAATGTCGGCCTAAAAGTATGCTTTAACACTTTAAATTTTAACTAATAAAGACTATTCATGTTGATACAACAAGAACAGACCATGTAGAGTAAGAAAATACAATCCTTTAATCGGAAATAATAACATCAAAATAATCCGTGACTGCGTCATAAACGGACTTTATGACACAGGTAATCAAAGTGCTGTGGAAGCTGTTATTGCCCTCTCAGAAACAGTGGGTATTCAAATGAATGAAGAAAAGATTGAAGCGGCCTACTTTTTAAAAAACGAAACTCTAACAATAAAAATCTTCGTGTCCCGATAATAGTATAGAAGCACAACGGCAAAGAACACTTGTGTACCAAAAACCACCATCAAGAAACCTGCTACTGATGTGAAAACGCAGCGTATAGGGCAACCCTGCAGACAGTAGCAACACGTAATGCGATGGAGAATTATCGGGAGAAAAGGAGATAGGAGAAACGTATTTTCAGAAAACAAGAAAAACGTGATTGTGAGTAAATCGAGATGTACAGGAGCCAGAATGAAGTCCCGATTTTACCAACAAGTAAAACACCAAAGGCTTTGGTGCAAAGATGAATAAGGAAACCTGGTGATAGATACACTTCTGGTATCAAATAGTAGCGGTGAAAAGGATACCCCAGAACCAATAATAGATTACGGTGTAGAGTGCATACCACCTAGCCAAGAAGAGGTCAGAGTAGCAATCAATCGGCTGAAGAATAATAAAGCAGCAAGCCGAACTATACAAGACTGGTGGTCAGATGCTGGTAAGGAGCATGCACCAGCTGATTAATACAATTTGGCTAGAGGAATGCATGTCCAATGATTAGAACCACAGCATCTTGTGTCCGGTGATTAAAAAAAAGGATATGTGCCAACTATAGAGGAAAAACTCTCCCTCCCATCGCATATAAAGTTCTATCCAGCGTGCTGTGTGAACGACTGAACCCAATGGTCAATGTCAATACCTGGCAAATACACCATTGACCAGATTTTCATTCTGCACCAGATCCTGGAAAAAAAACCCACGAAAAACACATCGGCACATACCATCTATTCGTCGACTATAAAGCCGCATTCGACAGCTCTATCCGTTCAGAGGTGTTTAAAGCCATGTCTGCGTTTGGCATTCCTGCCAAATTAATACAGCTATGCTGGATAACTTTAACTGGTACAATGTTAAGGTAGGAAAGGACCTTTCGGAGACCTTCAATACCGAACGAGGATTCATACATGATGACGGTTTGTCGTGTGACCAGTTCAACATCCTACTTGAAAAGGTCATACGAGATGCAAATGTGAACAGAAATGCCACTCTATACACCAAACAGCACGTGTTACTAGCCTACGTCGACGACAGCGACATAATGGGTCGAACATTCAAGCGGTAACAGCCACTTTTGAACGAATTGAGAAGGAGTCTGCCAGAGTGAGACTGGCAGTAAGAAAAGACCAAGCTGATAGTATCAACGCGCAAGACGTCCAGTAGACCCGAACCAACGATTATACCTTGGTGCCGCCATAAACAAAACTAATAGCATCAGCTTTGGAATCCGGAGGAGAATAGTGTTGACCAACAGATGCTTCTATGGTCTGAGTAAGCAACTCAAAAGCAAGGCCACCTCTCGCCAGACAAAACTCACACTCTACGAGACGCTGATACTACCCTTGCTGTTGTATGGATCTGAAGCATGGTTACTTGCGCATGCAGATGAGGCAGCTCTTGGAGTGTTTGAGAGAAAAATTCTCCGGAAGATCTATTAGAGAAAAATTCTATGTGCCGATCTGCGTCGATGGTAAATATCGCCGTCGAATGAACCATGAGCTATACCATATATTCTTGGACATCGACATAGTCAGACGGATTGAGCTACAGCGACTTCGTTGGTTAGGCCATCTTGTAAAAATGGATGAAGATGCCCCAGCTCAATAGGCATATAAAAGCGAGCTAAGTGGTGGTTCATGCAGAAGGGTAAGGCCACGAATCGGAATAATGGTCTTTTAAATTGGATGAGATGCGCACAAGACCGACGCGCCAGGAAATCTTTTTAAAGCTCGGCTTGTGGAACAACCGTTCTGTCATAGACCTTCTAAGTAAATAATGTCTGTGATGACGATAAAATGGCACCCTTCTAAATAAGGCCTCATCTATCTTTCCATCGTTGAGAATTTCCATTCTAAATCCGAAAGCGTCCGACTCGCATAGGCTATGACAGACTCGTTGTCACTATGTCGCTAGAACAGAACAGCTCCTATCCCTTCCTGACTGGCGTCGGTTTGCAGGAAGAACGGGTGTTTAAAATCGAGACAACACAACACGGCGCTCTCGGTGATACAATGATACAACCCCGACTGTGATCTGAGGGACTACCTTCCTATTCGACATAATCTTTAGTCCTCTTTTTAACAGGAAGTCCATTCTCAGAACTTTGGGTTCGGCTAACGTGAGCAGTACTGTTTCCTCTGTATAAGTAGAATTTTCATCGTATAAGATTCTTACGGGGTACATTCTACCACATGTAGTCATCCGCTGATCAGGTAGTTGAACTGTCCGAGTTGAAGCAGTTGGGATCACACCATTAAGTTCCATAAATTCCCTAATATGAACTGAACATGCTCCATTTGCTCCTGCATTGGGATCGCCTATGCCCTCGTATTTTATAGCGCCAACAATGCGTTTCACGGTTATAATCGTCAATAGGGTGGCAGACCATATGTGAGGTGTGCGGTCGCTCGGTACGAGCTTTGTCCCGTTTTGACAATTCAAAGTCATCTGTAAGTGATAGTAACATTAACTTGGAAATCACTACGGCGAATATAATATTCGATCAAGGTGATTCATGGTCCGAAGAGTTGGGTGCTGCTTGTCGGTAGTTAACATTTGGAGGATAAAATCGTACTGTACTGTCGTATTGTACTGTCGTCGGTTATATAATGAGTGTTCTAGCTGTGCCAAGTGTCCTTTGAATAAGAACAATTTTTCTACTTCTGCCCGAACCGAGTCCAATGACGTGCAATCATTTTTCTTCACTCAGTATTATTCTTAATCACTTGAGAGCGTTGCCTTCCAAAATAGTCGGCAAAGTAGAGATCAGATGGACATGTGGAATTCGGTAATTGTCGGCCAGTTCTTCAAGTCTGTCCAAAAACTCGAGCAGATCCCCTTCGCCAGAAAATCGTAGGTTCCATCGTTGAACTATATTCATAATCTCAGCATCGCATGCTTCTCTGCGCGTTGGTGATTCGGGAAAATGTAAAGTTACTTGTGTGACAACTGTTTTCTCTTCGGATTTGACTTCGTTCTCAAGATCTCAAAGCCAGTTTTCGGAAGAAGCTCGAAGTCGCTTTCTCCGTACGAAGTATACTAGTTGTTTTCGAAGGTGTCCTAGGATATAACCTTCGGAATCGATGGCACTGTTGTACAATCTGACCTTTCTTTAGTAAATAAATCCATCCCAGTGATTCAGATTTTAATTTTTTATCGCATTTTAGACTCGATCCGTCCTCTGATAAAACCTGATGTTTATTATGATTCTCGGGAGTTGGCAACGACGTTTAACGGTGATCGATAATGATGATTTTCTGGGGTCAGTACGATGATCGGCAACGACGAAGCCTCTGTGTGGAACAGTAGACCGAAGTCTGTGTGTGGAACAGTAAGCCGAAGCCTCTGTGTGTATGTATTTATGTAGCCGCAATGCAATGCAACATCCACAACACAAAATAGCGAGCCTATGCAATGGCAAGCCGCCCTCAATAGATGAAAGTGAAATACATATGTTTGCGGCGTCACAACCGGAATGAGAATGAATTATATGATACGGTAGCTGACGCGAGCAAATTCCTATGCACTCATTGTTGGTGCTCATAGGCCGGTTTGGTGGGTGAGAAATGGTCACGAATCAGAGCCAAAACATCATCCCATGTTTTAGCTTCCTTGCGTACACCTTGCCATCATGTGGAGGCCAAGCCATAGAACAGCAATGAGATACCTATCATGGCATCCTCATACCGAGGAAAGAAAATCGAATGTTCCATGTACGTTACAATGGAGGTTATGAATTCCTCGACGGCTTCATGATCACGTTGGCCACCGAAATGAGAGGGGCAATTACTGAGACTGCCCTTGGATTTTTGTTGGACATTTTCAGCAGCCTGGGCAGCACTATTGGCGGCCGATTTGCGTACAGCTTGGACAAGTTGTTTCAATTGTTCGATGATCATTTGTACCATTTGAACCATTTTTATGATGTCATTGTTTTAGTTTTGTTTTTAACTTAATTTGCAATTATGTTGCGCTGGAATTGGAGGAGTTTTGTAGACGAACAAAGCCACTTAGATTTGTTGGCGAATATAGCATTTATTTATTTCCCATTTCATTTGTATTACAAGGTTTTCTTAAATCTATTACATAGTTTATATATCTCCTTACAGTATAACTTTTTCAAGGAATATCGATTTTTATATATATGTATGTATATATAGTTCAAATAAACAGGAAGGTCAGCCCCGTATTGTCTATGTTATATGTATTATATCGTCTATTATAAAATAATATTTTATTTTCTTTATTGAATAATAAATCATGTTTAATAAGATGTATCAAGCACATGGGGGAGAGATGACCATCATATTCAAAGTGTCTAATGAATTTCTCTTCACTTATGATTCCATTTTTTATTAATAAATTTTCATGTGTAGTACATTTGTCTGTAGTTTTTAGTGCCAATTCAATCATGAATTTGTCAATGCGTTTAATTTTACTAATGTTGTATATATTTTTATTTGACGAAGATCTGGTTGTGGGATATCAGCCAAATATATGTTGTAAAGTATTGGTCCAAGAACTGACCCATGTAGTAATCTTGCTTTAATTTTATGTGTACAAGATTTTGCATTTTCGATTTGAACCGAAAATTATCTGCCACAAAGGTAGTTTTTAATTAGTTTTGTCAAGTGGTTTTCAAACCCATATTTTTCCTCCATTTTTTTATGATACCTGCATGCCATACAGTATCGAATGTTTTCTCAAAATCTAAACTTACCGCTATAGTGGCGCTTCTTTCATTGAATCCAGACGATATTTCATTTGCTGAAGTTAGGAGTGCATGAGTTGTTGACAACTCTCTTCTAAACCCGAATTGGAAATCTTTTAAAATGGTATTTTCTTCGATATGTTCTTGTATTATTTCTAAAAGAAATATTTCCAATAGTTTACCTATGTTTGACAACAATGATATTGGCCTATAGTTAGTTGCAAATGTTGGGTCATTCCCTGGCTTTAAAGCAGGTACTATTTTAGCATGCTTCCATTTTTTGGGAAAATATGCTATACGTCTCCAACGCCTATTATCTTTTCTCTAAAAAGTTGGGCATTAAATCTTCTCCACAATACAGCCCCTATATCTTCTGCTTTAATTATTTTTTTTTTGTGTCCCATTACAGGTTCCGTCTGCTTTTATGTTATAGTCAAAATTGTATATTGGCGTTTGTTGTTCCATTTCTATTTGGCTATCTGAGTACATTGTATTTTGAACCTTTACGCATTCTTGATCAATTAATTCCGCTTTTTCTACGTCACTGTATACTATCTCATTGTTTTAATTTTTTGGATCTGATGTTTTCCTACGGTCTATATTGCAAAAATTTTCGATTTCTTTATACATATTCCCATTGCATTTAATATGTTTCAGCTTATTTGTATAATAGTTTTCTTCAAATATTCTGATCTTTTCTTTGATTATTTTATCTAGTCTTTGAAGAATAGAACCCATTGTGTCATAAACGCTACGGTCTAGGACCCTGTATCCCCTTCTTCAAATTTTTTTTCTTTAATTAATTTAAGTATTTCTTGGGGAAGCTATGTTAGCATTCCATACTTTGGTGGAAATTTGTCCATGCTTTTCTCCATAGATTCCTTTATAATTTCTGTCAAAGTCTCAACTTCCTTGTCTATTTCGTTAATAGATGCATTTCTATCAACTGGCAAAGTAAGTCTAAATTGTTTTTCAATTAGGCTGTTATTGATTTTTTTTCTATTAAGCTTTTAAAATTTAAAAATTCCTCTCGAAGTCTCCTCTAAATTCTATTGATTACTACCTCAATTGATATGGCTTTATGATCAGAGTCATAGTACAGGTTTTTTACACCTCCGGTCGGATCTGAAGCAAGGATTCCTATGTTCGAAGATGTAATAAAAACATCTATATATGACTGTGCAGTACGACAGCACCTAGTTGGTTCCACAGTAGGTCTTATTATTAAATTTGGCGAAGTGTCTAACCACTCACCTAAAATTCTCCCACTAACGTTCGTGACATTGCCGCCCCATTGTGAATTTTTTGCATTTAAGTCCGCTCCTATAATAGCATCCATACTTCCAATTAAATTTCCGATTTTTGCAAGATCACTTTCTTGAATATCTTCCTGCGGCCTTTTATATAACGACATTATTATAATGTTGTTATAAAGGCCTTTTAATTTTATCACAGTTCCCTCTATTCCCCCTAAGTTTGCTTGAATTCTTTCAGCTTGCATCGAATCCTTTATTAAAATTGCTGTGCCTCCCCCACGACCCCACATCCTATCTTGACGAAAAGTTATATAGTTCTTTACATTAAATTGGTTTCTAGCTGATAACTTATGTTCGGCTAACAGTATAATATCTGGATTATGTTTTTGTATAAAAAATTGCAGAGAATATCTTTTCTGTGTTGATACCACAGAATTTACATTAATAAATATAATTTTTAGCTTAGTCATTTAGTCGTAGTGTTAAAAGCATGTCAAAGATTGCTTGAGTCTTTTCTTCTTCAGTTTTTAATTGGGTTCGTTTTTTGGCATATTCATCTATTCTTTTTAATGTTGTAAATATGTCTTTGCCAATGTATTTTTTACAGTCGTTGTTCAAGAATTCAAAGGCATTACCTACGTTAATAATTGAATTTGCTGTTGTTAATTGTTTATTACTTGTATTTGGAACACTTGGTTGACTTAGTTTTACTACTGTCGAAAATGGCAGATCGACATTAAATGCCGGAGCTTTTTCAATACTACTTATATGGCCCTGACTCCTTTTTTGTTTTAGTCTTTCGATAAATCTAGCCCTTGTGGGACAACTTTTATCACTTGCCACGTGGCCATCTACTTTGCAATTGGCGCATCGTACAGGTAGTCCAATACGTTTTTTGACTTCACCTGTTATTGGGTCGGTGATGACATATTCCTTATTATTGTTTTGTTTGTTTGGTATTGGACAGCTACCTGGAGCGTGGTCCGAACTGCCACATTTCACGCATGTATATGCCATGTTACAGTTAGTTGCAGCATGACCATGTTTTTGACAATTTCTGCATTGGATTGGTCCATTCCTTTTATAGTTTTGGATTATGACACCGCCTTGTAGTATAAATTCTTGCCTTCTAAAAGCTTTTATATCAGAATCTTGAGTAAGTTTAAAAATCCACCTATCTCCTTTAAGTTTTATGATCTTTAAAATATTTATATTTAGCTTTTTTTCTTTAAAGAAGTTTTTTATATCCTCTTCATCCCATGAGCTTGATAACCTTTTTACGAATAACGATATAGTTTTTTTCTCTTTTGGGGTATAGGTATAGAATGAATATTTTAATTCTTTCAATAATTCCTTAATTTTGCTATGTTCCTCTTTGTTTACAACCTTAAGTGTCACCATATTTTTATTCACTAAATTCATTGTAAAATTTCTGTGTCCTAGTTTATGTGCAATTAGTTTTACCATTTCTTTTACATTGTTGTTATATATTTTAAATATTGGAGGGGGGCTGACCTTACCTGATTTTTCTATGGATGGAACCTCTTGAGGTGTTTTTTGTATATAATTGCTGCAGCTGGCTTCATTTAAATCTGCTGGCTTTGACACTACTTCCATTTCTGCTTCCGCATCATTGACAGCACGACATGTAATGCTTCTCTTCGCTTTAAGTTTTGGTTTTTGCTTGGTGCCCTTCACTATAGTGAAACCCTCGCTAACTTCATCCGTCTTAGCGCTTTTGCTGGTATTCAAATTTGGAAATTCCTTCTCGTTTAGGAGATAATTTTGTTTATTTGTTGATTCATTAAATGTTATACATTCAATTTCATTATTGTTTTTATTTATTATTTCATCAACTCGATCATTTGAATTTTCAGCTAATAATGCCTTTAATATTTGTATTTCGGTTTCTAGTTTTTTAATACGAGAGTATGCATTCTCCCTATCTTTAGTAAGTTCTTCAATTTTTTTGTGTAATTCAACATTTTCATTTTGAGATTCTGACTCATTTTCATTACTTTCGTCTTTTTTCCTTTTAAGAATTTTCGTATTTTCAGATGTTTTTTTATTCGCCTCGGTAGTTTTACTATCGTTATCTTTTTTCGGTTCACAACCATCCATTGAGTGACTTCGGCAAAATTGCCTAGCACTCCTTTGAAACAGTTATTTCTTTTGTTTGAATGGGGTTTATACTTGTTATTAGGATAGAAATAGTCTGTCTTTGTGCAATTGGCACTATCGAAAATATTTTTGGCCACTTTGTTATATCAAAAGCTATCGTTATCAATATATCGTTTGCACTTCACTTCACAACAATATGTTCACCTTTAAAAGCTCACAATGAACGGATCACTGATTTGGTCCAGCAATGTCTTGGGCTTTTATAGCCGGCAAATAATAATGAAAAACGAGCATCAGAGAGACTGAGTGTCAAAGTGTCATACAAATATAAACAATCATACATATTTTTTATTTTGTGTGTGTTCTCAGAGATGAGTAGGTGACAATGTGACTAATATCTCCAAAAAAATAGTTGGAAAAGGGGAAGAACCGCAATTGTGAATTTGTAGCGAGAATAGTTGCTCAAATACGATTTGATGTCATAGAGAATATTTATAGTTTTTTCTCTGGAAATTTTTGAAATTTTAAAAATAACTATTATTAAAAAGTAACTTAACAAAAATTAATTTTGTTAATTTAGCCATGTAACGAAACGAGATAGACACATGATTCCTTTTGATAATATACATGGAATACTTAATGAAAATACCAAAATAATATTTAAATATATATTTGTTTAACTACAATGCGATATGCCGAAAATTGGAAAGTATTGTTAAACTATTTTTAAAATTACTCAGCTTTAATACAAAAAAATCAAAAAAAAAATTATGGAAAGCTACAATATTTCGAAAATGGCGAAACTTAATAAAATATAGTATTAGGAAAATGCACTCGGAATTACCAACAAATGAAATGCGTACATCAGCCATGCTTACCCATATACGCTACCGTAAAGCATGACAAAACAAACTCGCTCGGAGAGCAATGATTAGTCGTTGACAATCAAAATAGTACGATAGCGGTGATTTCATTTCGTGAGTATTTTTATTCTCCCGCATTCAGTCGTTGATGAGACGTCGACGAATGAGCACATGGTTGGGGTATGCTCGTATGTTTGCTTAGTTTTTACATATTTCCCTAAATATAAATAAAATATATTATTAGACGATCAGTTACATACAAGCGCACTCAACCCGGCACGTTTTCACCAACGTAATATCAGCAACTGAACATTATCTTTTTTCTTTATGTGCATTTTCGTTTCTCTCACACATGCAAACACAATTTTCATTTTGTGCATCCCTGGCATGGATGCACGCATTGTTTGCTTGTGTTTATTGTTTGGCGTAAATGAAGTAATACACTTTGAATATTTTCAAAGTATGTATTTACTATGGGATATTTTATTTCCTTTGTATTTCAGCAATACATCAAATTTTTATGCTACTTTGTTAAATTTCATTATTTAATTTCTGTATATACTCTCTTTTTAACTTAACAAATATTTTTTTTCGTAAAAAAGTTATTTAATACAAAACTTGTAATTTGTATATTTATATTAGAAAATATAAATAATATTTCTGTGGAAAGGCAGTACTAATCGTGAAAATGTATTTAAACTGAAGACAATAATTCACACATTTGACACAAAAATATATACATTCATTACCTTTAATGTATTGGGTATACCTTAAATGTATTTTATATTAAAAAATCTGTATTACTAATCAAGTCTTCTATTTTTAGAAAAAAAATAAATTATATGCATATTATATCATCGTAGATATAAGAGCTAATGAAGAAAAGTGTGCAATTGAAAAACTTCCTTCAGCTGATGCTGTGGTTACTGGTGCGTAATTAAGATTGTAGCAATATATTTATATTCGGAAATCGATTTCATCACATTCTACAAGCGCATCAAGTGGATTAAATGGTCGGGGTACTTCAGTTTCCCACTATGGTGAAGTTGATCAGGAAGATCGTTCACGTATAAGGAGAAGAGGAGCGGACCTATGATGAACCCTTGGGGGACCCTTTTTTACCAGCCATAGGTTAAGAGATCAAGGTTCCAGTGTAACCTGATTGAGATCTATTTGAAAGATAGGATATAATTAGTTTAGTAGAAGTTTAAAACACAAGTTTTTGAATGATCGATCAAGGAAACATATTTTATTTTCATCAATCTCGAACCTTATAGACTCTGAAACTTGTATAAGAGCAGTGGTGCAGAGGACATTTCTTTCAGCACGATTTTTTCAAATATGTTTGAAAGGAAGCACAAAATTGCAATAGGACGAATTTCCGTATTTGATTTTGGTATAGGTATGGTTTTTGCATGCTTCCATCGGGACCAGTGGCGTTAGATGTAACTTCTTTAATGTAGTTAAGAACTTCATCATTTAAAACGGCGTGAAGTTCAAAATTCCATTATATTTTATTGAACTCCTCGTCACTATTTTGTTGTATAGCATTTAACTTATCAAATAGTAAATATATGTTATCATATGCTTCGACAATGTCCAGATTAATAGTCTGAAGAAACAGGGACAAGTTTTTCTTTAGCAAGAAAATATTTGTATGTATGTACGTATGGTATGTACATATGTTTTATATTTTAATTTTGGGTTTTTATTATTTCTTGTTGTTGTTATTGTCAAGTTTCCAACATGTGGTCGTTACGTTCCAAATGAATCCCAATGGACAACTGATTACTATGCCTGATGTTACTATCGAATATTCGTTGTGGGCAAAAGAGACACACCAACGAAAAGCAACTTTGGAGAACCAAGAGTGTTGGTTAAATTGCAATTTTGGTCATTTGGATAGACGAAAGAGAGCGACTGGTTGGAAGGTATAAACTTGTAAATTTAATTTGAAGCGAATTGAATAACCAATTTGATAAACATAAAACCTCACATCATATAAATCGAATAATAAAACCTGTGTGTAATCTCCGAACACCTCTGCAAACCATTGGCTGAGGGTATGTATCTGTCGACAACACCGACTGACACTTTTTCACTTGTTATCTCACTCATTAGCGAAGCTCATTATTTTTTGTCAATTGATTACAGATATGTACATCAATTGGATCATGTATGTTGGGTCCTAACTGCACCTTCTGCAAAGTGATTTCAATGACGGTAAAGCTATTTTTTTATATTTTAATTTACATTTTTGTATAAACTTCTGTTCATTTATGTCTTAATTTATTTTTTCAAAAATTGATATTAGTCACATCACTCCTCTACTAATTGACTATATTTCCACAGATTTGCATACATAGATTAATAGATGTTGTTGGATATGAATCATCACCATATTGCTTAGAGGGAATCCCTCTGAAAAAATAAAAACACACGACCATCCCAATTGCGTGATCCAACAGTGAAATCTCGTGAAGGGGCTCTCTCTCTCTCTCTTTGTTTATAACGGAAAATAATTTATCCCAATTCTCCCCAAAATGTATCTCTCATTGTAAAAAGACCAAAAGAAAACATGACTCTCAGGCAGAGAGTGAATTGCTACCGTTTTAAATTTGCCGGCAAAGGTATGGCTTATACACCAATCAGTCTGCAACTGACATAAACAACTTGAAAACAAACGCACAAACACCGACATACATGAATACAATGATTATTTGTTTGGGTCACAACAAAAATATACGTTTGATACGAAAATATTCACCCTGGTCGTTTAGTTTCTTATTGGCTAACGTAGGCAACTGAACGCCGTAGCGCAGACGTTTCAATTCCTCGCAAATCTTTATTTATAAACCGCATATTTTATTGTTGTTTATTTAAAAGTTGTCATTCAAAATTAATGAATAAAACAATAACAATTCAGACAAGTTGGAAAGAAGTCGGCAATTTTGAATTCATAATCGTGGATTATTCTACATTATTTTATGAAGAGAGATTATTTCTATATAATTTTGAATTTTCCGTTATGGTTTAAAAATTATAATTTTTATTTAAACTCACACCAACATCAATATGTAAAAATTTGAAAAAGGCCGGAGAGTCCAAAATTTAGGATCAATACAAATGTAGTTCAGCAACTCTACCTAGAATCTTAAAATATGGAAAACAATTCTCCCAAAATGTGTCTCTCATTGAATGAAAGCCGGTAAATTTCTTGAACCGGCAAATTGTTTTTGTAACCAAACATGGGTCGAGTATGAATTACTCCAGTTTTAAATTTGCCGGCAAAGGTATGACTCATACACCAATCAGTCCACAGCTGACCCAAACAAATTGAAAACAAGCGTACGCACACACCGCAATACATAAATACAATGATTATTTGTTTGTTTTACAAGAGACCAGGCTGATTATCAAGTTCCTACAGAAAACACTATTCAGCCAGGCTGAATATTAAGTTTTCCTATAGAACACACTATTCAGCCAGGCTGAATGTGAAGTTTTCCTGCAGAAAACAGTACTCAACAATTTTCCAAATGTTATCGCAGGTATCAAACCGATTGCAGTTTGAATTGACATCAGATTAATATGTAAGTATGTACCCGCTTAAAATATTTTTGTATTTTTGTAGGTAAATATATTAAGCTGGGAATTATGGAATATCAATAAAACAAACTAATATAAAATAAACAAAACAACTAATAGTTATCATTGTTTGTATTTTGTCTTTATCGAGTTATTTCGTATCTATTGCCGTAAACAAATCCATCTAGTTCGTATCAATTCTAAGAAAGAGAGAGCTAACCCCATGCAAAAGCTTCTCTTTATTTCGAATTTCACAAATTGTGACATATTCCTTATCTCAGAGAACAAAAATATGTACGTAGCTTGTGTCAGTCTCTCTGCTCTTTTACTACGATTATTTACTGGCAATAAAAGGCCGCGGCATTGTTCGAACAAATCAGTCTACTGCGAACTTTGACAAACGCAACGACCAACCCCTCTATGTTCGACTGGAGTTAAAACGGTATAACAAATTAAAAAACATTCGCCAACAAATCTATATGGCTTTGTTTGTGTACAAAACACCTCCAACTCCAGCGCAACATAATTGCAAATTAAGTGAAAAACAAAACTAAAAGAACAGCATCAACAATATGGCTCAAATGGTACAAATGACCACCAAACAATTGCAACAACTCATCGAAGCTGTACGCATATCTGCCGTCAATAGTGCTGCCCCGGGCTGCTGAAAATATCCAACACAAATCCAAGGGCAGTTTCAGTAATTGCCCCTCTCGTTTCGGTGGCCAACGTGATCATGAAGCTATCGAGGAATTCATAACCTCAATTGTAACGTACAAGGAAATCGAATGTATCAGTGACGAGGATGCCTTGAAGGGTATCTCTTTGCTGTTCTATGGATTGGCCTCCACCTGGTGGCATGGTGTACCCAAAGAATCTAAAACATAGAATGATGTTTTGGTTCTGATTCTTGGCCATTTCTCGCCCACCAAACCGGCCTATCAAATCTACGTTGATATCTTCGAGAAGAAACAAGAAGACAGCGAGGCCATTGATACATTCGTGTGCCAAAAGCGGCCTCTCTTGGCTCAATTCCTGAAGGTAGGTATACGGTCTGCTGAATATCAAATACCACAAGCATATTGCACGCCAAGACATCAAGATGTTCCGTGATCTGCTGGAGAAGGGACGCATCATTGAACACAACATGATGGAAGATGAGGCTGATCAAAAGGGACCAGTGCGTGGCTCCAAGGGCACAAAACGTTGGACATACTGTAATTTCCGTGGTCATACTACAGAACAATGTCGCAAACGCAAAGCAGGCGAAGAATAAAATTATCTCGACAATAAAAAACACCACACAATAGATGTCATAATACCAACAACAACTAAACTAAAATTCACTTATCATTTAGGTTAAGTACTAAGAGAATTAGTAGTTACATCGCATAACACAGAGAACAGCTATAATAACTTGGGTACCTCTCCCAAAATTATTATGGCGGCCTCTTCAGCAAATCTCTCATATTAAATAGGTTTCTCTCGATTTTTGATTCCGGTAAGTCTGCTTAGCCAATCTCAACGACTAAGACGATCTAGCCATGTCCGTCCGTCTGTTATAATCACGATATCTTCTGAAGGAATTTTGCATAGAGTTGTCTATTGTCTGCAGGCAGGTCAAGTTCGAAAATGGGATATATCGGTCCACGATTAGGGGTTCTAATTGGGTACTAAATGTCTCCACATAAAATTACAAATATAGGTCCACTTTTTCTAGTATCTCCCCACAAAAAATTATGAATATAGGTCCATATTATCGGGTAGCCCCCACATAAGTTTGGATGAAATCAAAATCAGTCTGTAGAGCGAAAAGAAAAAAACGTTTTTAACCACTCAAAAATTATGATCGTTACACAATCGCCATTCGTAAATGGCGACAACCTAGCCATTGGCACGCCAACGCAAATTGTTTTAAGTCTTTGGGCAAAGAATCTTGAGGCATTTTGCAAATGGCACGCCTGTCTCTCACATGGATTAAGGTTTTCCAGAAATGCTATTAAAAAAAACAAATATTTTGTGGCGTTTTCACTTTTCATTGGCGGGGAAATAGGGGAAAAAATAAATAAAAACTACTTACTTACTTAGCTGGCTTGAGACAGAACTTTCGTTCCATAAGCCGAGCTTAAAAAAGATTACCAGGCGCGGCTGTCTTTTGCGATGTATATCGATGTCGTCGGCGTAGGCGAGTAACATATGATGTTTGGTGTACAGAGTGTCATTTATGTTTACATTTACATCTCGTACGACCTTTTCCAGCAGGATGTTAAACAGATCACACGACAAACTGCCACCTTGTCTGAATCCTCGTTCGCCATTAAAGGGCTCCGAAAGGTCATTTCCGATTTTAACTGCTGACCTTGTACCAGTTAAAGTTATCCTGCATAGCCGTATTAATTTTGCAGGAATGCCGAACGCAGACATGGCTTTATTTATTCCTCTATAGTTGTCACATATCGTCTTGCCTCTTTTTTGTGCACGGGACACAGGATGCTGAGGTTTCAATCATTGGGCATGCATTCCTCTAGACAAATTGTACTAATCAGCTGGTGCATGCTCCTGACCAGCATCTAACCACCAGTCTTAAATAGTTCGGCTGGTAATCCATCGGAACCTGTTGCTTTAATGTTCTTCAGCCGATTAATTGCTACTCTGACCCCGTCGTGGCTAGGTGGTATAGACTCTTTACCGTCATCTATTATTGGTTCTGGGGTATCTTCTTCACCGCCACTATTTGATACCAGAAGCTTTTCAAAATGCTCCTTCCACATCCTCAACACGCTGTCTGTATCTGTCACCAGGTTTCCTTTTTCATCTCAACAGGTGTTTGGTGTTTTACTCGTTGTTAAAATTTCCGGACTTCATTCTGACTCCTGTACATCTCGATATGCTCACGCTCACGTTTTTCTTGTTCTTCTTTTTTCTGAAGATACGTTTCTCCTCTCTCCTTTTCTCTCGATAATTCTCCAACGCATTACGTGTTGCTACTTTCTGCAGTGTTGCCATATACGCTGCGTTTTTCAACTCATTTGCATTACGACACTCCTGATCATACCATGGGTTTCTTGATGGTGATCTTTTGTACCCAAGTGTTGCTTTTGCTGCAGTTTGTAGGGAATGGGCAATTCTTTGCCATTCTGCTTCTATATTAGTATTGGGACAAGGAGTGCTTTCGTCAAGCAAATGGGTAAGTTGAGCAGAGTAGGCTTCTGCTATCTGTAGTGTTTGCAGCTTTTCGACGTCGAGTTTCCGTGTTACATTAGATCGCACCTTTTCTGCTATATTAAGACGAGTGCGAACCTTGGCTACCAGAAGGTAATGATCCGAATCGATATTCGCTCCTCGTATCGAACGAACGTCTAAAACACTCGAATGTTTGATCGGGAGAAAGCCAGGTGGCCTTGATTGAGATGATTGAAATAGATGATTGAATCTGGTGTTGCTAACTTTCATATTTTATTGCTGCCGCGAAGTCAATGATTATATGTTTGCGGGGGTCGTAAACATAAGGAGAGTTTGGTATTTTTTTTCGTTCCTCTTCAGAGTAAGTAGTGTTTTCCAAGTTTGGGCAAATAACCCGACGCCTCAACCCATTTTTTTAATTCTTATGGGTGAACTCGCCGCACATATCAGCTCACTATTTCAACGGGTGTTGAAAGTAACTACCCCCGGTGGCACTGCGGGGTGGTCAATGCCCACAGTTGAGATGATAGAGGGACTAAGATAAGCCTGGGCCATTTTCGAAATGCTTCAAGATTCTATGCTCAAAGTCTCAAAACAATTTGAGTTGGCGTTCCATTTTTACAAATGGCGACAACCTAGCTATCGTTGAACAATTTATAACGGTAATAAATGTCGATTTGTTCAAAAAAAATTTTGTTTTCTTTTCGTTTGATAAAACGTTTTTATCACTTCCAAACATTCCAAAAACTCTCAGTCACTTTCTGCCCCAAAGTCATTAGGTAATTTCGTTTTTTAAAATTGATACAATTCTCTCCATTCGAAATCCTAACAAACTAACACCGAGGTGAGAATTCATTGGGATTCAAAATTTCAAAAATTGCGTTCAGAAGTCCAGCTGAGTTGTTCTGAGAGTCATGAGGTGGTGGGACAAAATAAAAATACTTACATTCCAAAAATAACCAAACATAAGTTGAAGTTCGCAGTAGACTGATTTGTTCCATACATGGCATTTATTTATTTCCCATTTCATTTGTATTACAAGGTTTTCTTATATCTATTACATAGTTTATATAGCTCCTTACAGTATAACTTTTTCAAGGAATATCGATTTATATATATATATATGTATGTATATATAGTTCAAATAACCAGGAAGGTCAGCCCCGTTATAATTATCATTTGCAATTTGACTTTGTCAATCTTATTTTATTAATTGAACAAGAAAAGGGATGAAAAACTTGTTCCATATTGAATATTTTTTAAACTTATAACTAAAAAGAAAAGAAAATAACTTACAAACTACTATTTACAACTATTTATTTATTTTGGTTTTGACCATTACAATTGCTCAGTACTATACACTCTATATTTTATTTTCTTCATTGAATAATAAATCATGTTTATTAAGATGTATCAAGCACATGGGGGAGAGATGACCATCATATTCATAGTGTCTAATGAATTTCTCTTCACTTATCATTCCCTCTTTTATTAATAAATTTGCATGTGTAGTACATTTGTCTATAGTTTTTAGTGCCAATTCAATCATGAATTTGTCAATGCGTTTAATTTTACTAATGTTGTATATATTTTTATTTGACGAAGATCTGGTTGTGGGACATCAGCCAAATATATGTTGTAAAGTATTGGTCCAAGAACTGACCCCTGTAGTAATCTTGCTTTAATTTGATGTGTACATGATTTTGCATTTTCGATTTGAACCGAAAATGATCTGCCACAAAGGTTGTTTTTAATTAATTTTGTCAAGTGGTGTTCAAGCCCATATTTTCCTTCATTTTTTATGATACCTGCGTGCCATACAGTATCGAATGTTTTCTCAAAATCTAAACTTACCGCTATAGTGGCGCTTCTTTCATTGAATTCAGTCGATATTTCATTTGCTAAAGTTAGGAGTGCATGAGTTGTTGACAACCCTCTTCTACCATTACAGGTTCCGTCTGCTTTTATGTTATTGTCAAAATTGTATATCGGCGTTTGTTGTTCCATTTCTATTTGGCTATATGAGTACATTGTATTTTGAACCTTTACGTATTCTTGAGCAATTAATTCCGCTTTCTCTTCGTCACTGTATACTATCTCATTGTTTTCATTTTTTAGATCTGATGTTTTCCTACGGTCTATATTGCAAAAACTTTCGATTTCATTATGCATATTCCCATTGCATTTAATATGTTTCAGCTTATTTGTATAATAGTTTTCTTCAAATATTTCTTTGATTACTTTATCTAGTCTTTGAAGAATAGAACCCATTTTGTCATAAACGCTACGGTATAGAACCCTGTATCTCCTTCTTCTAATTTTCTTTTTTTTCTTTGATTAAATTAAGTATTTCTTGCGGAAGCTCTGCTAGCATTCCATACTTTGGTGTAAATTTGTCCATGTTTTTCTCCATAGATTCCTTAATAATTGCTGTCAAAGTCTCAACTTCCTTGTCTATTTCGTTAACAGATGCATTTCTATCAACTGGCAAAGTAAGTCTAAATTGTTTTTCAATTAGGCTGTTATTGAATTTTTTTCTATTAAAGCTTTAAATTGAAAAATTCCTTTCGAGTCTCCTCTCAATTCTATTGATTACTTCCTCAATATGGCTTTATGATCAGAGTCATAGTCCAGGGTTTTTACACCTCCGGTCGGTTCTGAAGCAAGGATTCCTATGTTCGAAGATTAAATAAAAACATATATATATATATATATATATATATGACTGTGCAGTACTACAGCACCTAGTTGGTTCCACAGTAGGTCTTATTATTAAATTTAGCAAAGCGTCTAACCAATCACCTAAAATTCTCCCACTAACGTTAGTGACATTCCCGCCCCATAGTGGATTTTTTGCATTTAAGTCCGCTCCTATAATAGCCTCCATACTTTCAATTAAATTTCCGAGTTTTGCAAGATCACGTTCTTTAATATTTTCCTGCGGCCTTTTATATAACGACATTATTATAATGTTGTTATAAAGGCCTTTTAATTTTATCACAGTTCCCTCTATTCCGCCTAAGTTTGCTTGAAGGAATTCAAGCTTGCATCCAATCCTTTTTTAAAATTGCTGTGCCTCCCCCACGCCCCCACATCCCATCTTGTCGAAAAGTTATTTAGTTTCTTGCATATAATTGGTTTCTAGCTGATAACTTATGTTCGGCTAACAGTATAATACCTGAATTATGTTTTTGTATAAATAATTGCCGAGAATATCTTTTCTGTGTTGATACCACAGAATTTACATTAATGAATATAATTTTTAGCTTAGCCATTTAGTCGTAGTTTTGAAAGCATGCCAAAGAATGTTTAAGTCTTTTCTTCTTCAGTTTTTAATTGGGTTCGTATGTTGGCATACTCATCTATTTTTTTAATGTTGTAAATAAGTCTTTGCCAATGTATTTTTCACAGTCGTTGTTCAAGAATTCAAAGCCATTACCTACGTTATTAATTGGGGTTACTGTTTTTAATTTATTATTACTTGTACTTGGAACACTTTGTTGACTTAGTTTTACTACTGTCGAAAATGACAGATCGACATTAAATGCTGGAGCTTTTCCATTACTATTTGTATGACCCTGAATCCTTTTTTGTTTTCGTTCGGTGGGACACCTTTTGTCACTTGCCACGTGGCCATCTACTTTGCAATTGGCGCATTGGACAGGTAGTCCAATATGTGTTTTGACTTCACATGTTATTGGGTCGGTGATAACATATTCCTCATTATTGTTTTGTTTGTTTGGTACTGGACAGCTAGCTGGAGCGTTCGAACTGCCGCATTTCACGCACAGTCCTCTTCATCCCATGTACTTGATAACCTTTTCAAGAATAGCGATATTGATTTTTCCTCTTTCGGGGTCTAAGTATACAACAAATATTTAAATCATTTAATATATTTTTTTTAAATTTTGCTACGTTCCTCTTGTTTTTCAAGCTTAAGAGTCACCATATTTTTATACACTAAATTCATTGTAAAATTTCTGTGTCCTAGCTCAAGTGCAATTTGTTTTTCCACTTCCGTTACATTGTCGTTATAACCGGAGTTTTCTATGGATGGAACCTCTTCGGGTGTTTTTTTTTTTTTTTTTTTTGTATATGATTGCTGCAGCTGGCTCCAATTAAATCTGCTGGCTCTTTTGCTGGTATTCAAATTTGGAATTTCCTTCTCGTTTAGGAAGTAATTTTGTTTATTTTTTATATATGTTGATTCATTACATTCACTTTAATTTTTGTTTTTATTTGTTATTTGATCAATATATAATAATAATGATTGCACTGTCATTTCTTGTTCGTTTATATCTTTAACAATTTCTTCAATTTTTTTGTGTATTTCAACATTTTCATTTTGAGATTCGGATTCACTTTCATTATTTCCGTTCTTTTTCCTGTTATCTATTCTTTTAATAAGTCTTTCAATTTTTTTCTGTAATTCAACATTTTTATTTTGAGATTCTGATTCACTTTCATTATTTCCGTCTTTTTTCCTATTATCTATTCTTTTAATAAGTTTTTTAATTTTTTTCCGTAATTCAAAATTTTCAGATTCTGATTCACTTTCATCATTTCCGTCTTTTTTCCTTTTAAGATTTTTCGTATTTTCAGATTTTTTTTCATTTTGTTTCGCTTCAGTAAGTTTACTACTGTGATCTATTTTCGATTCACATCCATCCATTGTATGACTTCGGCAAATTTGCCTAGCCCTCGTTTCAATACAGTTATTTTGTTTGTATGGGGTTTCAACATGTTATTAGCATAAAAATAGTCTGTCTTTGTACACTTGGTACTATCGAAAATATTTGTTCGGCCACTTTGTTATATCAAAATCAAATGCAAGTTTGCACTTCACAACAATGTGTTCAACTTTAAAAGCTCACAATGAACTGTTCACTGATTTGGTCTAGCAATGTCTTGGACTTTTATAGCCGGCAAATAATAATAAGAAACTATCGTCAGAGAGACTGAGTGTCCAAGTAGGTAACCCATACAAATATACACAATCATACATATTTTTTTATTTTGTGTGTATTCTCAGAGATGAGTAGGTGACAATGTGACTAATATCTCCAAAAAATAGTTGGAAAAGGGGAAGAACCGCAATTGTGAATCAAACCTAGTTGTGTAGCGAGAATAGTTGCTCAAATACGATTTGATGACATAGAGAATATTTATATTTTTTCTCTATAAAGTCTTTGAAATATTTAAAAATAACTATTATTAAAAATTAATTTAATATACCACCGAGGTATGTAACGAAACGAGATAGACCCATGATTCCTTTTGAATCACATAATGTAAATAATAAAATAATTATTAAATATATACTGTTTTTAACTGAAATGCGATATGCCACAAATTGGAAACTATTGTTGAACTTAGTGTTAAAATTACTCAACCTTAATACAACAAATTCAAAATTTTCTTATGGAAATCTACAATAAGGCGAACCTTAATACAAAATGCTTACCCATATACGCTACCACAAAGCATGACAAAACAAACTAGCTCGGAGAGTCGTTGATAATCAGTCAACGAATGAACATGCGCATGGATGCGCGCATTGTTTGCTTATGTTTATTGTTTGGCGTAAATGAATATTTGAATATTTTCGAAGTTTGTATTTACTATGGGATACATTTAATGTATTGGGTATAGATTAAATGTAATGTACTTTAAAAAATCAAGTCTTCTATTTTTAGAAAAAAAAATATATATATATATATATATATATATAGTATGTCATCAGTATTCCCTTCAGATTTATGCATAGACATAAGAGCTAATGAACAAAAGTGTACATTGGAAAAACTTCCTTCAACTGAAGCTGTGGTTACCGTTATCGTTATAAATATTTGTAGCAATATATTTATATTTGGAAATAGATTTTCGTCACATTATACAATCAAATCAAGTGGATTAGATGGTCGGGGTACTTCAGCTTTCCACTTCTACTTTTTCATAAAATTGTATGATTTCTTTAAAATCTTTATATGATAATTTTACAAAAACATTTGATAATGTTTTACCTATTTTTCAGACAAGCAGAATTTGACAAGCACATGTCAAATTTACAATTAGTTCGTCGAAATATGAGACTAATGACGTAGTTCTAGTTCTGAGTTCGAAATTATTACATTTGACCTGTTCTTTTTCGTACCAATCCTTCTTGTTTATTTATTTATTAATTTAATTGATTTTTTGCTGTACAACAAGACAAAAGTCGTATATGTGGCAGTACAGGATTATAAATATAATCATATGTCCATAAGGTTTTTAATAAAAAGTATTTTAGATATTATAAAAGTTGCAAAAAAAATGGATGAATGGAAACATGACTTGAAATAAATACATTTTTCTATTACAATGGTTAACAAACAGAACGGTAACTAAATCAGGTAAATAGATTGTATGACCAATTATAACAAATGTTGTACAAGTCCTTTTTAAAAAAGTACTTATATTGTTGATGCATTGCAAATCAGATGGTAGAGCATTCCAATCGCGTATCGTGCCAATGTAAAATTGTCTCTCAGAAACCAAGCTCGTCCGACGAAAAGGTATAATTTTCCTTCCCCTATGTGATCTTGCAAATTTAATTTTTTCGAACATCTCGAAAATGAATGTAAAATATAGAATTGAAAATTAATGAATCCAAATATTTTATTTTCCCATTCCAAATTTCATATTTTCTGAATGTTTTGTTTTTATTTTCAACAATAAATACATGTGTTCTACTTTTGTAATGAAAAACGTCGAACGACCCAGTTGAATTTTAGGTAGGGCTGTAAGAAATAAATTCTTATTTTTTAAAATAAGAATTTATTTGAAATTGAATTGAATAATATTGAAAATATAATTAAAAAATAATAATTGGGAAAATGATTTGGAAACATTACCACAGATCTTATAAGACAAATTTAATCTTCTATAGATTGGGTTAGGAATTATCTAGAAATAATAAAACTAAATATGATTTTCATTCATTCATCATAGCATTTTCCAAACGATGACTTAGTTGGTGAAAAATTATAATGGATTAGTGAGAGAAAATCGGGTCAGGATTTAGCCGCTTTGCGGACACCTTTTCACCATGTAGAGGCCATGCCATAGAAGAGCAAAGAGATAGCCTACCATAAATAAGGGCATCTTCATCGTTAATGAAAGCTTTCATTCAGTTGTGTCTTAATTTCTTGTGTGTTTTGTCTCCCAAAATTATGGAAAACCCAGCAAAAATTAAAAGCAAAATTAATTTTTTTCAGAGGGATTCCCTCTAAGCAATATGGTCATGATTCATATCTAAAAACATCTCTTAATATATGTATGTATGCAAATCTATGGAAATATAGTCAATTAGTAGAGGGCTGATGGTGATGTGACTCATATTAATTAATTTGGTTTTTAATTTTTGCCGGGTTTTCCCTAATTTTGGGAGACAAAACACACACAGCATCTCAAATTGCGTGCTCCAACAGTGAAATTTCTTGAAGGGCTCTCTTTGTTTATAACAGAAAATAATTTCTCCCAATTCTCCCCAAAATGTGTCTCTCATTTAAAAAAGCAGGTAAATCTCTTCAACCGGCAACTTGTTTTCGTAACCAAAAGAAAACATGATTCTCAGGCAGAGAGTGAATTGCTACCGTTTTAAATTTGCCGGCAAAGGCAAAGCGCACAAACACACCGACATTCATAAATACAACGATTATTTGTTAGGTTCACCACAGGCTAGGCTGAATATGAAATTTTCCTATAGAAAACACTATTCAGCCAGTCTGAATATGAAGATTTAGTAGAGGGCTGATGATAGAAAACACTATTCAGCCAGATGAGATCGTAATACCCTTCCCAAAATATTCAACAATTTTCCAAATGTTATCGCAGATATCAAACCGACGGCAGTTTAAACTGACATCCGGTTATTATGTAAGCAAGTACCCGCTTAAAATATTTACAAATGTATGTTTGTAGGTAAATATGTTAAGGTGGGAATTATGGAATTCTCGAAACCCGAACTATGAATAAAACAGTTAGTTTTTTATCAAATTTGGTATTTTGTCATTAATAGGTTATTTGGTATCTGTTTTGGTAAACAAATCCCTCTATTTCATTTTAATTCTAAGAAAGAGAGCGATAAGCTCATGCCAAAGATTCTCTTTATTTCGAATTTCACAAATTCTGAAATATTACTCATCTCCGAGAACGCACAAAAATAAAAATATGTTTCGGTTACCTTCTCTGCCATTCAGCCTCACTGTTGCTCTTTTTCCTACGATTATTTGCCGGCTATAAAAAGCCGCGGCATTGCTCGAACAAATCAGTGATTGGGCTGTGGCCGTGATCAGACCACAACGGAAAAAAGTAAAAAGGGCTAAAAAATAAAAATAAAGTGTTTAGTGGAAATTTGTTCCGACCTTTGTTTTGCCGAATTTGTGTTTTGCCGACGACTTGTTGCTTATAAATAGCTGTTGGGTAAAGCAAGCAACGATTTGCCGTCGGTATTAACATACAAGTGTTACACCGACGGCATGTCAACGGTTGATGAAATGGTGGTTGGCAACGTAGTTGCCAACGACACCAAAGCCACAATGATGGTGGTTGGCGCCTCGGCTAAAATGATTAGTAATGCCAACGAGATGAGGTGTGTCTCGGATACTTCGACATCCAAGCGCCTAGAAGAAGGCTCCGAATGCGACAACACTAGTGACTGTCATTCAATGGAGTCAATCTCCCGTAAGGAGAAAATACCCAAAAAGCGGAAACACCGCAAAAGCGATAATGTTGACTCGTCACATGAGTCAAGGGAGTTGGAAGCTGCCTATAGCCAGTTGAAAGCTAAAAATAGCCAGTTGGAAACTGAAAATAACGAGCTTATAGCCGACCTAGCTACTGTCCTGATGGAGTTACAGGATCTCAAAGAGAAACAGGCGGTGATGGGCTTTGAACTGCAGAAAATGCAGAGAAACGAAGCGGCCTATAAACGCGAAATAGAGCGCTTGAAAAACTCCTTTAAAATCAATGAGGCGCTTATTGAAAAGCAAGTAGCCATTGAAGAGGCCACCATGGAGGTGGATACTGCTGTTACGCCGCTAGTAGAGCAGTCCGTGGGCACACTGTCAGTGTCAGAGGTACCGGTGGTTGCAAGCCGCGCACCACTACAGGCATGTAATACGCCTATATTGCCTGGGATGAAGGAGAACGTTGCTGATAATAAACAGGTCAGCAATGAAACAAAACAAGCTGCAGTGAAGGTCGTCCCAAATGCAGCAACAGCAAAGAAGGCCTCCAAGGACCAAAAAAAGCAGAAAAATACAGGTAAGAACGCTCTACCCCCAGTTTTTACTGTAGTTTATGGAAATGTCAAAGACCTAGTTGACAAAATTAAAGGGAAAGTGGGACATGCACATTTCTCAGTTACCGTACTGAAAAAAGTTTCAAACGTGCAGATGTTCACGCCGGAAGAGCATAATGCTGTCCGTGAACTGTTTGTAAATGAGGGTATACACTTCTATACTTACACTGCAAAGGGGAAAACCGCTTACTCGGTAGTCATTGAAAGACTATCGGATAATTATGAAGTGGAAGACGTTAGGGCCGGACTTGCGGAACTGACTGTCGATATCGACGTCAAACGCGTCGTGAAACTAGGAGGAAACAAGTGGCTTATTAATTTAGGCCCAAGTTCCGATATTGAAAAATTTTATAAAATAAAATATGTCCTGAACAATTCAGTGATTGTCAGAAAGGATGCCAAAAATACGCTGCCACAATGTTTCAATTGTCAGCGTCATGGACATGTGTCCACTAATTGCGGAATGCCATTCCGCTGTTTCAAGTGCATTGAAAAACATGCATATGGGCAATGCAAAATCCCAGCTGGAATTCGCAAGCCAAAAATGGTAGCTGTGGCTAATCCAACTACCGGTGAGGTTGAATTGAAACCTGAGTTCGCACTTGGTTGTGTGAACTGTAATAAACTGGGACATACGGCAAATTCGAGAGACTGCCCAGTCCGCATAAAGTTCTTAGCTCGACGCGCAGAGCGGAAGGCGGCAAAATTGGAATCTTTGCATAAGGCAAAAATTCCACTTAACAGCGGCAAGGTACAAAATGGTATTTCATATGCCTCTGCTTTGACGTCAAAGTTAGCACCCAAAGCTGGCACAACTTTGGGCCAACAAACAAAGATTGCTCCCAAAGCTAATATGAATTTGGGTCAACAATCTTTGGAACAGAAGATGAGTGGTGTCTCCCTTTTTGATGAACTCTGTAAGGATATTTTTGGCCAAGATTTCCTGAGCGCAGTGATGCAAGTTCGTCAATTCTCGGATGATCTAACAAGTAATGACAAGGCACGCCAGGCGAAAGCCATGGTCTCACTAGTAGGCTTCTTAGGTATCAATGGTTAGGCCGACTACTTTTATTTTCGCCAATATCAACTCCCTGGTTTCGATATATAAGAGGCACTACCTCCAAATATTCCTCGACGAACATAAACCGGATGTCATGATGTTGGCTGAACATAAACTATCTCAAAAGCACCGTTTTGAGGTAGGTGGGTATAGCACTTTTTTACAATACAGACGTGACGGACCAGGTGGAGGAACTGGTATATTAGTTAAGGACTATATTAAAAGTGAAAGGGTGCATCTCGATTTAGGAGCAATCGAATGCACCTGCGTAAAAATTCATAGAGCCAGTGGGTCACCACTCTTCGCAGTGGCTATGTACTGCAGGCCAAATGATAAATTTGAAAGGTCTAATTTAGAGCCTTTAGGGGATTTAGCTAGATTAGGAGAGGTAATTGTTGGGGGGGACCTCAATGCTAGACATACTACCTGGGGAGGTGACCAAACATGTTCAAGGGGAAGGATAGTTTTGGATTTTTTAATCGGCTGTCCTGATATAAACATCTTGCCCACAGATGGTCCAACCCGGGTCAATAGAGGATCACAATCTTATATTGACATTTGTATGGTATCATCTGGAACCCATGTCGATGACAATGAGGGGCGAGGAATTACAACATTAGATTGTAATTCAGATCATAGAGCGCTGAAAATTACGGTTTTTGGTGACGGACCCGACAGGAAAGAGAAACGTACGTTTTATGACTATAGACGAATGAACAAAAGATTATTTAATAGGAAGTTGGCAGAAGAGCTTCCCAACTGTCGACTTCCTACTGATCGGAATGCCACTATCTCGGAAATCGATGAATGCATCGAGGCCACAAGTGAGGTATTCCGAAATGCCATAGAGTACGCTGTTCCAAAGATTAATTCGGGACCAAGAGGACCTCGTAGACTTTCGCCAGATATACTAGAACTTATCAGACAGAAGAAAATTCTACGGCGTACATTATACCGTACAAGAAACCCTGAGAGGTACTCAACTCTAAGGGCGGAAATTCGCAAAGCCGATAGAATTATTCAAGGCGCAATTGCGAATTACGAAACAAGCCAATGGATAAGACATCTCAGTCAAATCCATGTGGATGATCGTATGTATGGTCGGATTAAGGCAGCTACGGGTAAACGTAATGCCAAAATCCCTGATCTTGTTAATAATGACGGGATCACAGCAGTCACGTCAAGCGAAAAAGCGGACATGTTAGCGGATGCGGCGCAAGGGCAATCCGATGCTGATGATAATTCTCCATTAGACAATACTGTCAGGAGAGAAATATCAGAATATGAAACAAGGTCCCCGCTAGTTACATTTGCAGCTAACCTAACTGCTGATGGAACTCATGTATGCGAGGATAATATATGGCAACTGCATAAATTCCTCAAAGCTCCCAATATTGGGACAGGGTTAAAGAGAAGATCAAATAGCAAATCTGCAGGACCAGACGGAATCCCTGACTTTGTGTTAAGGAAGACCACTGGTATGGCATTGGAACACATTGCAATTATCTTCAACCATTGCATAAATTTGGGCTATTTTCCGGTTTCATGGAAAAGGGCTATTACTATACCCATCCTGAAACCTGGAAAGGACCCTACAAAATGCAATAGTTACAGACCAATTAGTTTACTTTCAGCGTTCGGTAAGCTTTTTGAATATTTTGTACTCTCTGAAATAAGAGATGTACTGGAAGAAAAAGAAATCCTTTCAGATAGCCAATTTGCCTTCAGACAGGGTCATTCGACATCACATGCCCTTGTGGTCTTAGGGGAATATGTGACTCGAGCTCTAAATAACAAGCATATAACTATCGCTGTTAGTTTGGATTTCGCCAAGGCATTTGATAATGTTTGGCAAAGCGCAATCATATATAAAATGAGAAGGCTAGGCTTTGATTTTAATATATGTAGGCTTGTGTCCAGTTTTCTAGCTGACAGAAGCTTTAAGGTTAAAGTTGAAGAGAACCTTTCGTCAGAAAGAACAGTCAATGCTGGGGTGCCACAAGGGTCTCTCCTGGGACCCGTTCTCTTTAACATTTTTATTAGTGATATACCGCATGCGCCCGAAGGGCAATTACTCCTAGCATACGCAGACGATATATTTGTCGCTGCAGCGGGAGCTCATGCAAGGAATACTAATGGCAGACTAAATGCATATTTGGAGAAACTCTCCGAATACTTCCAAACTTGGAAAATGCATTTAAATATCGATAAGTGTGAGGCAATAACCTTCAAAGGCAAGAAGAAATATTTATACCCCAGCGCCAGGCAGTATGAACCTACTCTTGCTATTGGAGGGCAAACAATAAGAAACTCCGACCAGATTAAATATCTGGGAGTTATCTTAAATAGCAAATTTGACTTTGTTAGGCATATTGACTACGTTCTCAGGAAAGTGAAAGGAGTGTTTTGGTACTACCAGCGAGCTCTCAAAGCAACTGGTGGGCTTTCCGTTAAAGTTAGGCTTCTTATATACAAACAAGTAATAAGGCCAATAATTGGGTACGGCTTCCCTGTTTGGTTTGGGATCTCTTCCCACCAAATGGAGAGACTGCGCATTTGGGAGAGGCGAATCCTTAGGTCCTGCTTAGGCTTAAGGCCACAACAAGGAGTAGATGGAATCTGGCGACTACCTGCTAATAGAGTAGTGTATGATTCCATCGACTTCAGGCGAATAGATAACTTTCTAATGGCAAGCGCACTTAGGTTCCTAGACCGAGCGAAAACTTCAGAAAATAAGTTAGTTAAAGAAATCCTTTTGCTCGAAACAGACGTCGAAGGGTTACTTCGGGCCAATTATATGCCTCCGAGCAGTTTAGCCACTTTGAATGAAAACGGTCTTTTATATAGAAATGACCAGCTCCTCTTCTATCATCGTAGGTTTGGGACGCTAGATATAGATAGTACCGTTTATAGCAAATCTCAGTAGCGGGTATAGCGTTCTTGCTGTAATAAATCCCCCATCCTAAACACCAGTAAATATTCCTTTCTGCTAATTAAATCCCACTTAACTTATAATTTAGTTTTCAGTTCATTAGTTTATAAGTAAATATATAAAAAATCGATATTATTACTATTATTTAGTCTTATGTTCATTAGTTTATAAGTAAAAATATAAGAAATCGATAGGGGCTCCGTTTTTTCACATCTTTTTTTAGGAGATTATATAATTATGTAATTAATTATAGATATATTGTAACCTTTTTTTGGTAAGAGTTAGTCTACAGTTAGTCTGTAAGTCTTTTTGTATTAGTGAGATAAGCTTAGAAAAATTAGAATTAGTGCTAAGCATAAATATAAGTCAAAATGTTAGTTTTTAAGTTATTTAATAACAATGTTTAGTGAATTGATGGAAAATATAACAAAAGCTTGAACAAATCAGTATACTGCGAACTTTGACTAACGCAATAACGGGGTTCAAACGGTATAACAAATTAAAAAACATTCGCCAACAAATCCCAGTGGCTTTGTTCAAAAAAAAAAACCTCCAGAAGAATCAAACACATCGATTCTTAAGTGAAAAAATCAAACAACATCAACAAAATGCCTCAAATGGTACAAATGACCACCGAACAATTGCAAAAACTCATCGAAGCTGTACGCATATCGACAGCCAACAGTGCTGTCCAAGCTGAGGAAATTTCCAACAAAAATCCGAGGGCAGTTTCAGAAATTGCTGTCGAGGAATTCATAGCTTCAATTGTAACGTACAAGGAAATCGAATGTATCAGTGACGATGATGCCTTGAAGGGTATCTCTGCTGTTCTATGGCTTGGTCTCCACCTGGTGGCAAGGTGTACGCAAAGAAGCTAAAACATGGAATGATGTTTTGGCTCTGATTGATGTCCATATAATTTCCGTGGTCATACCACAGAACAATGTGGAAAACGCAAAGCAGCCGAAGAATAAAATTAAGTCGACAACAACAAACACCACACAGATCATGTCATACACCACTCGCAATGGAACTAATCTCTTAGGTTAAGTTCTAAGAGAATTGGTAGTTACATCGCATAACACAGAGAACAGCTATAATAACTTGTGAACCTCTCCCAAAATTATTATGGCTGCCTCTACAACAAATATCTCATGTTAAATAGGTTACTCTTGATTTTTGATTCCGGTAAGTGTGCTTAGCAAATCTCTACGACTTTATTGTTCCCCGAGAGTTTTTTTTTTTTTTAATTTAAGAATTCTTAAGGAACAGTCAAATCGTTGTGATTTGTAAAGACAAAATTCCGTTATCAGAAACTGGGAGTTCACCTGCCTGCATTTTTTAGGATAAGCCTAAACGCCTTCCGTTTACACGCAGTGTTTCTCCAGCAAACCGGCTTTACAGGCTATGAACGCCTGTACCCTCATCACTAGCATTTACATTGGAAATATGCCGGTATTTTTGCCTCGACGGAGTGAAGTTTTGTCTCTTTTAACAAAGCGAACAATTTTTGAAAACGAATGAACTTCCACCTCGGTGGCTGTTTGTTTGTATTTCGAATGGAGAGAATTGTATAAATTTTTATAAGCGGAATTATCTAATGGTTTTGGGGCAGAAAGTGGCAGAGAGTTTTCTTAATGTTTGGAAGTGACCATAACTTTTTTCGCATTGGGGAAAAGACAAAATTATTATCGTTATAAATGTTACAACGATGGCTAGGTTGTCGCCATTCGTACAATTGGCCCACCATCGCAAACTTTTTTAAGACTTTAAGCAAAGAATCTTAAAGCATTTTGAAAATGCTTTAGTAAGTAACAGCAATTCATGTATGAATTATACAGAAAAGGAAACAGTCTTTACTTATGATGAGCCATTTGGAGGTTCTCCATGGCCCATAATAAACATAATTTGTAAGGAAGTCTTGTCTATCTGGTATTTGCATTAATTTATATTTTTTAACCCTAGTACGCTTTTATATGCTATTTGAGCTGGAGCATCTTCATCCATTCTCACAACATGACCTAGCCAACGTAGCCGCTACAACTCGATACGTCTGACAATGGCGATGTCCGAGAATAGCTGGTATAACTTGTGGTTCTTTCGACGGCGATATTTTTCTCTCAAAAACTCCAAGAGCTGCCTCATCTGCTTGTGCAATAACACATGCCTCTATAGTTGTCACATATCGTCTTGTCTCTTTGCACGGGTCACACGATGCTGAGATTCCAATCTTTGGGCATGCATCCCTCTACACAAATTGTACTAATCAGTTACATGCTCCTTCCTGACCAACATCTGACCACCGGTCTTAAAAAGTTCGGCTGGTAATCCATCGGCACCTGCTGCTTTATTATTCTTCAGCCGATTAATAGCTACTCCTACCTCATCTTGGCTAGGTGGTATACACTCTATACCATCATCACTTATTGATTCTGGGGTATCTTCTTCACGCAACTATTTGATACCAGAAGCTTTTTAAAGTGTCTGTATCTGTCACCAGGTTTCCTTCTTTACCTCTAGAAGTGGATGTGCCTTCGGCTAGTTGTTTTACTCGTTGTTAAAATTTCCGGACTCCATTCTGACTCCTATACATCTCGATATGCTCACGCTTATGTTGTTCTTTCTTCTTTTTTCTGAAGATACCTTTTTGCTCTCTCCTTTTTTCTCGATAATTCTCCATCGTATTACGTGTTGCTACTGTCTGCATGGTTTCCCTATACGCTGCGTTTTTGACATCAGTAGCATTACGACACTTCTGATCGTACCATGGGTTTCTTGATGGTGATCTTTGATACCCAATTGTTGCTTTTGCTGCAGTTTGTAGGGAGTGGGCAATTCTTTGCCATTGTGCTTCTATATTATTAGCGGAACAAGGGTGCTTTCGTCAAGCAAGTGGTTAAGTTGAGCGGAGTAGGCTTCTGCTATCTGTTGTGTTTGAAGCTTTTCGACTTCGATTCTCCGTGTTGTGTTAGATCGCACCTTTGCTGCTACATTAAGACAGGTGCGAACCTTGGCTGCCACAAGGTAATGATCCGAATCGATATTCACTTCTCGTATCGATCGAACGTCCAAAACACTGGACAAATGCCTTCCGTCTATCACAATAGGGTCAATTGATTTCTCGTTGCTTGATCAGGAGAAAACCAGGTGGCCTTGTGCATATCGAGATGCTTGAATCTGGTGCTGATAACTACCATGTTTTTTGCTGCAGCGAAGTCAATCAACCTCATGCGGTTGTCGGATGTTTCTTCATGGAGGCTGAATTTTCCGACGGTGGGACAAACAATATTTTCCCTTCCGATTTTTGCATTAAAATCTCCTAACAGAATTGTAATGTCATGGCCAGAACACCAGTCATAAGCAGTTTCTAGGCGCTCGTTAAAAGATGTCTTTGGTCTGTTCATCTTTGTCTTCCGTCGGACCGTGGGCGCAAAGATTGGTTTCCGAGTGATGGCAACTAACCCGACGCCTCAACCCATTTTTTTATAGTTCTTATGGGTGAACTCGCGGCACATATCAGTTCACTATTGCAATGGATAATGAAAATAGTCTTCCATATATATTTTCCTACAATTTTATGAAAATGGCGCATTAAACACTAAACGTTTATACGATCGAGAAAAACCACATATTTTATTTTTTCCGATGTCATGGCACTTCAAAAATACTACGTCTGTAACAATAAAAATCTTAGTATCATCTCTTGTATGCTCCCAAGATGGTGACGGATATCATATAGTCGGACCGTCCGACCCTTCTGCTTCGCTCACTGGTTTAATAAATAAAACTGTTTTATATAACTGTTGCAATACAATACTTATGGAAACGTCCGGAAAAAAATAAGTTTTCGGTTTACTTCATCCCAATATTATAATCTGATCATCATCGAAAATTATAGGCGTTGTCCTTGACCATAACTGGAACCTCATGCAAAATTTAAAAGCGATCAGCGCTCTAGTGTGGTAATGGGTTATTAAATAATATCTGAATACGTAAATACCTGCACATATTTAAGTGTAACTCCCACATACGACAATATAATTGGCATCAGTTTTAAGGCCAACTACTCCTCTAGGATATACTATTAACTTTTCTGTTCTATGTCCTTCAGGAGTAAATATATAAGATATAGAATACAAAAGTCAGGGTCCATTTGACTCTCTAAATATTGACCGATCTTTATCAAAACAGGCATGCTTATTCTTTGGCCCGATCCCCTTCTCCAAGTAAAATTTCGCGATGTTTGTACCATAATTGTGGCTTCTGAAGCGACCAGAAAATCAGATAATAAAGTTTTTGGCCCATTTCATCCCCTAAATATTAACCAATCTTTACCAAACCATCTTACATGCAAAATTTCGTGAAGATTGGTCCATAACTGTGGCCTGTATCGTGTTTACAAATTATAATGGACAGACAGACGGACGGACACACATGTCTAGATCGACTCAGCTAGTCGAGATATGACGATCGGTATACTTAAAGGTGGGTCTAGGACCAATATTTCGCGGCGTCACAAACTCTTGGGCCTGCACAAAGCTATAATACCCTGACAAAATAGTTGTGTAGGGTATAAAAATTGAATACGTAAATCCCTAAAGTGTCCGTGTCTGGAACACTTATTCTATACAGAAACATATACTACATTCTGGATTTTTTAAAAACCTGATACTACCAAATTATGTACATAGACGTATCGGATACTTAAAAACATTTCAAAATATTGAGAATATGTTTTAAGGATTTGTCAACATATTTATGGACCTAAATATACTTTCTGAATTTGTATACCCTTCACCACACTGTGGTACAGGATATTATGTCTTTGTGCATATGTTTGTAACAGCCAAAAATAATCGAGATATACCCATGGTTCCTTTTGAGAATATGCACAGAATCACTTTCTGATTCGATTTATGCATGTCCGTCCGTCCGTCCGTCCGTCCACGTTAAATTGTAAACAAAGTACAGGTCGCATTTATGATCCGAATTGGATGAAATTTGGCACAGCTCATTTGTTCGGCCCAGGGACAAACCCTATTGAAATTGGGAAAAATCGGTTCAGATTTAGATATAGCTCCCATATATATTTTCGTCCGATTTAAGGTAAATGGTGTACCAAAGTCCCTATATATCTTTCGATTTGCACGAAATTTGGCACAGCGTATACCTAAGGGTGATCAATATTGATTACATCGTGTAGGAATTACCGAATATTAGGCGAATGGAATGCCCGATTTGAACTACATGTTTGCACAACCTATCTTTCCAAGCCTAGATCAAGTCCGAACTTGCGACCCGTCTATATAATATACCATTATATGATTGCTAGTGCAGCTAATGAAATTGGTTACTATATTGAAACTTTAATATTGAATGCATAACAAGAACACATAGAAATATTGGAGAGAGATTGAGAGAGTGCACAGAGTACATTTTGATGCTTATACTAAATGTCAAGTGTGAAGCAGTGCATTGTCCTAAAAAAAGAAAAAACTAAAATGCTTTTTTTACACT